>NC_056728.1:684117259-684417259 GCF_019279795.1 Protopterus annectens | reverse complement strand
TTAATTCCTCATTTAGCTTGTGTAGCACACAGCCGGGGACACAATCCGGTCCCATTGATGCTGTGTTTTTAGCTTTAGAGAGAGCAGCTTTCACCTGCGCATTTGAGATGTCTTGGAGGCTACACTCTGCTGGGATAGTTATCTCTCCTTTAGAGGGGGAGAGGGGGGTGAAGTTTGCACTGAACCTGTCTGCCAGTATGCTGGCAATGTCTGTGGGTTCAGTGATTTTTGTATCATTTTGGACTAATTCTGGGAATATCTGGGAGTTTCCACCCAGGTACCTAACATAGCTGAAAAAGGCCTTATGATTGTCCTTTGAATCCATGGCAATTTTTCTCTCAAAATTGGCCTTAGTTGATTTTATGAGTGCTCGTATTTTTTTTACTAATAATGATCAGGGGTGACTTCCCTAAAATGTTGTAAGACCACACATTTTGTATTTGACTTCCCACCAGAACAGAATGGGTTGAAACTCTTATACTATCTTGCACAGGTCCAGCTTCTAATATTAAACTCAATACTTCACAAAAACCTACCATCAAATAAAGTTCACTGGGAGTTTCTGCAGTATGCATTTGGATTCTACAACTGCAGCTAATGTTGCTAAGTTGTGGAATTAATTGCCACTGCCAATAAAATAGAATATTCTTCATTTAACCGATAGAGAAGGTAGAGATGAAATAGGATACAATCTGAAATGTGTTTTAACGGAGGACTGGAGAGGCATACTATCTCCTTCTACCATCTATAAATGTAAAGTGATGTAAAAAGTTTTTGTGATAGGTACACATTAAAGCCATCAAGTGTCACATTTTCAAGTGACCTAAAATAATATTTTCTTAAAGTGGTTGCAAACCTGTAATCTTGACTACATTTTAAAATGCACATCACCTGTAGTATAGCTATTTTGGTGTGGCACCTAATATGTAATTTTAAGTAGTTTGACCTGAGATGATGTGAGTAAACTAAGTCTGTAAAATGTAAACTACAATAAGTACCAAAGTAATTCATTTTATTTGCGTGCAATGTTCAAAAGATAGAACCCCATATGTCATTAAGACCCTGTCTTTATGGTTGTCCTAGGGTGATGTATCAGCTATCAAAATGAACTCTCTTGCTTTAACAAGTTTTTTAATATCATAAATGTAAATACATATGCTTCCCCCCATGCCTGCCATACATCAAGTCTACTCTAACTTGAAAGGGGCTATCATCCTGGCAATATGGAGGGTTGCATGTGCCTTCAATGGCATCCCTGCAACAAGAGAAGTTTTCAATTTTTTAAATCCTAGTCCCTTCCCTTGGGCAGAAGCCATAACACCCATGTCACTGCAGGTGTAATCACACTTCCATATGCATGTGCATGCTAAGGGCACCTGGTCTTTCTTCTGGATTACACATAAAATACACACACACACACACACACACACACACACACACACACACACACACACACACACACACACACACACACACACACACACACACACACAAAAATTTAGAAAAATTATTCTGCCTACCAATGTCTTTGGGATGCAGGACAAGACCAAGGTACCCAGAGAAGATCCAAGCAAACACAAGGAGGACATGTAAACTCTGCACACAGTTTGACTGCTGAGGACTGAACCCATGAACCTCTTCCTGTCAGTGACAGTTTTACTCATTGTAAAACTGTACTCCTCAGTTCTGGCATAGTTCGCCCCTATTCTGTCTCCTTCCCCTAGAGGACTGGCTTACTCATCATCCTCATTCTGGGCCCAGTAGGTGCCAGTGCTGATAAATGAACACGCATCACCTGTGTCATAGTCACAGCAGTATCTCTCTACTACAAATGGAGCTGGCAAATGTGATCTCTTTTATTTACCATTTTAACTGAGTAAGTTATATGAGTTCACTTAACTGATTACTTAAAGCTCCCCAGTCTCTAAGAAGAGATTTTAGGAATCAAATGTAAGCCTGCAGGATATAGATCATATCCAGTCCATTGCTTTTATTGCAGGTATGATATTGTCAGTTATGCAAATGTTATAGTCAGTCATTAATTCTTAAATATAATTTTTATGACTTTTAGTGTTTCTGTGATGAGAAAAAAGTACATTCATAAAAGAAAGGCTATCTCTTTCAACGAAGACTGAGCTTTTATCTTTTATTTCCAAATAAAATAACCACTTCCAGTATAACAGTAATTCTGAGTGAGAAGCATAGTATTTGTAGACATGCAAGTTCAATGACTGTAGCTGATAAAACTTCATTATGTTAAATTGTCTTTCAGCAGATTGCATTATTCTAATGTAATTATTATCTTAGGGAATGTTCCTTTTTGGGTAATCAGAACTGTTCTATGACATAAACAGATGTTGGCTATAGTAACCCATTCAGTATTTCCTCTCATCATTTGCTTTTATTTTTCAGATAAATGGTATTTGTATTCACTACATTCTTTCACACACAAAAGCTAGTGGCGTTACTACATTTCTATTCTGCTGCTTTTTCATTTTATTCTATTGAGAGAGCAACATTTTGCATAATTACTTTTCATCAGTTCTTTATGATTTTTAGTTGTAATTTACTAGACGCTAGTCTCTCATCATTTTGACAAACTGGATTCTTCAGTATGTGAGACTCATAGAGTTTGCATAAATTTTATCACATTTTTTTCATAAGAAGTAGAATTATATGTGTGGCAGTTTTGTTTTGTGCCTTTGAAATGGAGTATTTTTCAAGATAGTAGGTTAGTTTAATGGAATATGATGCCTCAAAATATGTTCTTGTGATTAGATTTAGTGAGAAAGTTGTCTTTATTAAAAATAGCTCTTCCATCTAAAGTCACCATAAAAGGCAAAACATGTATAATTTGGACATTTACACATGCTAAAAACTGATCTCCCACAAATGAAAATGTGAGAAACTCTTCAGCCTGCTGTGTCAACGTTGCAAAATTCCACTGAGAGCTGACATCAAACTACAATGGAAGTTACCTGGTACAGAAGAAAAAATATACTACCACCTGATCTTGATTCAGTTCTGAACCATGACTGTCATTTTTTCAAGTTCTAGTATGCTATCTTTTTTTTCCATGATAGCAGCTGTAGGACAAGCATTATAACATTATACAGATAGCATAACTGGTGCCTTTGCCGGATCATGTCTGAGGTTGCCTAAAATATATGCTTCTGTAATAAAGTCCGAATGTTCATTTCCGCAACAAGGTCAGCACTTGACTGAATCCCTTCTAACATACTTCCTGTACATTGCTAGAAGACCACACCATGCTGTAACGAAAGGAGATACTGCCAGCTCAGCTAGCTGGAATTTTGTAAATAATTATGTCATTGGTGAATATCAAAATGATTTATATAAGATGCTTGTGTTACAAATGTATTAGAACTGTATGTCGTGTATATCAAACTGCTTGTACAGATGTGTGCGTTGAAAAGGTCTTTGAAAAATGCTTGCCTTTAAAATGCATTCACAGTGTGCCCCCCGAAACAGAACAGGAATGTACATGCAGTATTGTAACTGTTTAAATGTATATATTTTAACAGTGGAAACTAGAATACAGGATTTTAACTTCAGAAAAATAACTGAAATTAAATTACTTTATGTATAGGACATAAAAGAAAATATCTTTCAGTTTTTAGTACAGCAAGAAACACAATGTCTGTACTAGGAAATTTTCTGTATTGTCTTTAGGATAAGTAATTACTATGTTTTTATTTTTATTTATTTTGCATTTGTTTACCGGGAAAGTCCAACTGGAACGAGATCTATTTACAGTGGAGGACTGGGAAGAAAAGCTCCATAACAACACAATTTCATCAAAAAAACAATTCTGTACAGTGGTGTACATACAATCAAAGAGATATATCATACATTAGTTTGTTTTAAGCAAGCTTAGCTTATATATAGTAGACCCTGGATGTCAGTATTGGTAGAACAAAGCACACATTGACTGATGCAATCAAAAACTAATGCCATTAAGGAGACATTTCATAGGATAAAATAATTTGCAAGGCAGTAGGCCCTGTATGGGAGTATTAGAGTGCTGTATATTAGAGATGGTAAGCAGTGAACAGAGGAGGGTGGCAAGATTTGGAGGAGAGCAGAAAAGCATTTATGTGATGCAAGGACAGAGCCATGACTGCAAGAGGTGTGACATAAGTGACTTTTTGAAAAGTGAGATGGATGGTGCTAAGGAGATATTTTGGGGGAGGTTATTCCATTCCCTAGTGATGGTGTGAGAGAAAAGAGCTTTCCCTGCAGTATTGTTGGCTTTGGATATGCAGAGCAAGGTTTTGTTGGATGAGCATAGAGGATGATTTGCTGAATATTGGTTTAGTAGTTGGTTTAGGGCTGGGGTTTTGTGGGAGTTCCTTATTATGTTGAAGGTGAGCACTAGTTTGGTGATAACTAATTAGCAGAGGGAGTTCTAACCACTGTAGTTGCTTTAGGGCAAGGCAGTGATGACTTCTAAAAGTGGAGTCATTGGCAAATTTTGCAATTTTATTGTAACATGATTCTAGTTTGTCTAGGTCTGTTTTCTTGATATGAATTAGGATTGATGATGCATACATTAGGGTAGACAAGACGTGGGTTTGGGCTAGGGAGATTCATGCTTGGTCTGATAGGAACTGTTTGTGTTTGTGTTTGTATAAAGTTCATACTTTTCTATGTACCTTTTTAATAGTTTGCGAGATATGGACATCAAAGTGAAGATCCTTATCTATTTCAACACCGAGAAGCTTAGTATGGGGGGAGGGAAGATTGTGGTGCCATTTTTGGAGGTGATAATGAAAGAAGGAGGTGTGGTTTTGGATTTATTGGGGGTAAAAAGGAGTAGTTTGGTCTTGTTGGGGTTTAAAATACGTTGGATATCAGTAATCCATTGTTCCACAGAGCAGAAGGATTCTTGGGTAAGCTTTTGAAGAGTGTTTATGGATGGGGCTGAGCAGATTAGTGTGGAGTCATCTGTGTACTGTATAAGTGATACATGCAGGGTGGAGGTATGTAGTTTTGTAAAAATGGTGAATAGTAGAGGACCCAGTATTGATCCTTGAGGAAAGCCTATAGTGGTTGGTAGTAGAGGTGATAGTATACCTTGCCATTTGACTGATATTTTTCTATCAGAGAGATAGTTTTTGAACCAGGAAGTAGTGAAGGGGGTGAAGGACATGGTGGATAAAGTGTCTAAGAGTAGGTTATGGGAGACCATGTCAAATGCTTTTGATAGATCTAAGAATATGGCTGATACGAAGTTGTTGTTGTTTCTTGGTTAACCTGGTTGGTAAAGGAGAGAAGAGCAGTAGTTGTACTGTGGTTTGGGTGGAAGCCATGCTGTGTGAGGGAGAGGTGATTATGTGAGGTTAAGAAGTGGATTCCCTGGGTGTAAATACATTTCTCCAGGAGCTGGGAAAGGGGAGATAGGATAGCAATGGGCCAGTAGTGTGATAGTTCATAGGAGTTGCCGCCTTTGTGAAGGGGGAATTATATATGACACTTTCCATAGTTGGGGTATGTAAGCTTCTTGTATAGAGCTGTTTATAAGAATTGAGACAGGGTAGGCTAGCAACTCTTCAGCTAATTTTAGGAAATTAGTGGTTAGACCATCTGCTGCGAGTGGTGGGTTTTAGTTTAGAGAGTAGTTTTCTAACTGTGGAGGTTGGTACAGGTGAGAGTGTAAAGGTGGGTATGTTATTTTGATCTACAGTTGGGGTGAATTTAGAGTTATTGTTGGATAGCTGGGTAGATAATGGATGTCTAGGAAGTAGTTTTGTTTATCCATTTTTGTTTGTTTTTTTGGCTTGATTCTGAAGTTGTTGATATTGTTGTCTTTCTTGGATAGTGTTATTCTTTTTCCAGTTCTTCCAGGCATTGTCTCTAGCTTTTAGTAAGGCTTTAGTTGTCCTATTTAGCCAAGGGGCATAGTTAACTTTAGTTCTAAGTTTCCTGATGGGAGCTAGTATATTTAGAACATTCATAAAAGTAGTATTGAAAAACTCAACTGCCTGGTCTAATGGTAGAGTTTTTAGTGGGTTCCAGTCACATTGCTGTAACATGCTGTTAAGAATTTGTGGATTTACCTTGTGCTCATCTCTAGTTTCCTTAAACAGTATGGGTTTGGGTATTTTTACTTGTTTATGAAGGAGGAATGTGGGGCAGTGGTCACTTGGTGCATCAGGTAGGCAGCCCACATCATAATTTTCTTTGGGGAGATTAACTAATGTCCAATCAAGAATGAAGGTTCTTTTGGATTTTTTTGTCAACTCTGGTGGGTTCTTGGATTAATTGTGAGAATCCGAATAAGTTAATATGGTTAGAGGGATTGTTGGAGTTGCAGGCTAGCCAGTCTAGGTTTAGGTCGCCTAGCAGGATGGTTTCTTGGGGTAGGTTAACTGTAGCCCATTGTAATATCTCTTCTAATATAGGTGAGTTATTTCCTGGAGGAATATAACTGCAGAGGATGTTGATTCTTGTTTTGTTTTTGAGGGACATAACAGAGCCTAATGTTTCAGCATTCTGAAATTTGGGAAGTGGGGTTTTTAGAGGCTGGAGGTTAAGTGTGTTTTAAATAGATAGCAAGTCCGCCTCCCTTTTTGGTATCTCTGTCTTACCTTAGGATGGGAGGTATAATGTTAACCAAGGGCACTGGGTACCATTCCTGACCCCTTTACTCCATGGTAAAGGTGTAACTACTGTTTCTAAATTGTCTGAACTTGATTGCTTAAATTATAATACTGTTAAAATTTGCTTATTAGAGTGTTTTAAGTTACCACCTGAAGCTTATAGAAAAAAGGTTTTGTGAGCGTAGACGCAAGGCAGATGAGAGCATGTGTGTGATTATGTTGCTGAGTTAAGCACTTATTTTCATAGGTGGGTGAGTGGATGTCAGGTCATTACCTTTAAAGGGCTGGCAGACCTTTTGTTGAGGGAACAAACCCTTACACTTTGCCTGAGGACATGAGAATCTGTTTGGCAGGTAGAGAATGTAACACCGCATATGAGATGGGGGAAAAAGGGCAACCTTTACCTAGCAAGAAAGGCATCACTGCACAGAAAAGGGATATCCAGTGCTGCACATGGGTCTATGGGAACCCATGGTAGGCAACCTAAACCACCCAACAGAGTCCACCAGTAACAGGGGACACCACTAGTTCAGGTACATGGCCAGGATCAAGGGTTAAATGTTTTTAATGTAACCAGTTGGGACATGTGGCATATAAATGTCCACAGAGGTAAGGTGGGGAGCCATTAAGTGGGAATGACAGAATGCCAGCAGTAAGTTGACTAGAGACAACAAGGGTACCAAACTACCACAAGAGGTTATATCCTATTTTAGTAGATGGGAAACAGGCCACTGCTAAGAGAGACACAGACCCTGACCTAACCATTGTGAAGCCTGCAATGGTTAAACAGGAGCACTACTTGCATGGGCAGTCTACTACAGTCAGAGCTTTAGGAGGCACCCCATTCCAAATACCTTTGGCTAGGGTTCACCTTGACTGGGAGGGTGGAAAAGGAAGCAAGCAAGCAGGTGTGTTTCAGGATATCCCTGCATATGTCCTGCTAGGGAATGATTTTAGTAATGCAATAACTTGTGTGCATGCAGTCATACACAGTCAGGCTTGGAGACAAGCATGTGGGTCTGGTAGCCAGGAGGAGACCCAGACAGACCACAGGCCTACAGCCAAGACTGGTGAGGTGGTTACTTCAAGGAGAGAGCTACCCTGTAGAAGTGAGACTGAAGGTAAGCCACAGCTGCTTTTGGGTACTGATATTAACTTGGACAGAGTGACTGCAAGGGCAGAGGTGAGTAGTAGTACCCAGGCTGACAGTGAGGCACCTCTGTCAGAGGATACCCGACTTCCTGTGGAAGGGGAGCTGGGAAGGGTTACAAAGAGAGAGTTGAGACAAGCTCAGCTCTCAGACCCTACATTACAAGGCTTGAGGGAGGTAGCCAGGGAGGCGTCTGATTCTCAAGGATAAGGGGAGTCTGTATACTGGGACAAAGGGTTACTGCACAGAGAGTGGACCCCTGAGGGAGGGATAGAGGGTGAGGTAATACAGCAGTTAGTAGTATCCAGAGCCTACCGTCTGGCACTTTTAAAGGAAAAACCCCACATAAAAGAAGGAGAGTGACCCACTCAGGATGTCCTTAGGATCTTCCAGACCCCAGCTAAAAATTCAGGCATTGTACCAAGAGTAAATTGGAGTGCCAGCAGACTCAGCAAAGGATGTGGGGAACTGGAACAGTAGCTCAAAATAAGAAAGTGCTCAGTTAATTGGCAAGGTGGGATGTGAAAGACAGTGCCACTGTTACTGTTATATCTTATAATGAACTAAGCAAAAAAACATACAGAAGAAGCAGACCTATTAAAACAACTACTTGTTGTCAAGAACTGCCACACAGAGCACTACAAACTCTTTTTATTATTAACACGTAACATAAAACATAAAAACAGTAAACAACATCAGTTATACGATTTCATCTTAATTTATCAAAGGACTTCTTCATAACAGATATTTTTCACCCACAAAGCTCATTTAAAATAATTCCTCTAGCGTGTGCCATTATATTTCATTTTGATAGGTTAAACACTAAAGGAAAACAAGCTAAAAATATATATTAACCATATTAAGCTCTCTTAAATATAATAACACACAATAAAATATGTGCTCAAAAATCTATTAAACTAGCTGCTACTCTAAGCTACATTTCAGTTCATGTACCTCCTTTTCCTCCTTTCAAGTTCATCAACAAATTTCCATATTCACCTTATCCAACACAAAGAATTTGTGTCCCTGATAAATACTCACGTTTAAAAAGGGCATTATAAATGTTGCCTTTCTTTACATCATGCATATGTTCATAAATGTTCTGTTTTCCCTAATTCTCAGAAAACTAATCTTCAAAGAAACTGTCTGATGGCCATACGTTAACAGACGAACCATACCCTACCAAGAAGAGCAGAAAATGTGTAGATAGGCTGTAAAGATGTGGTAATCTGTAAATGGTTTTCCTTATTTCTCCTGTTACAGCATTTTACTGTATAACTCAACTGCCAGCACCTAGTTTGCCTATTCATTCTGTTGGACTTGAGATGTACTTCCCTGGACTACATGAAGAGAGACATGATTGACCTGTCTGATCATGCATCACAGGCAGGTATGTCCCTAGCCTTGAGCAGCATATTATCCTCACCTAGGATGATACCACAATATAAACAGAAAATCATTTACTTCAATAATTGGCTTAGTTTCTGGTGTCATTCTAAGGGCATCCAGTTTCTGTCAGTCTGGGATGACATGATTGATAGACCTCGATGCTTTGCCAGAGATGGTCTTCATCTGTCACCTCTTGGTACTTTGGCTACTGACACCCCTGTAGTACCTTTTTTAATCAAAGTCATAAGGACAAAACTCCCAATATAAAAATTTCATCAAAAAACAACCTCAAGGTTATGTTGTTAAACACTAGGAGTCTTAGCATGAAACTGCACTCAGTGGAAGCAGCCCTCGCCTTGGAAGATACAGATATTTGCAGTCACAGAGACCTGGTTCAAGGCTGTGGACAACACCCCAGCCATACCAGGTTACACCTCCTTCCACACGTTCAGACTACAAACTGTAGGCATGAAAATTAAAGGAGGTAGTGTATCAATATTCATTAACTACACCTCCAGTTTGGTTAAACAGTATGATTCCCCGGAGATACTTCAGGTGCAATTAACTGTTGGTAGGACACCTGTTCAAGACATTGCCAGCTACAGGATCCTCTCCATGAATCAGGACACCCACTCTGCCTATTTGGATCTTTTTGAGTCTATCAAGGTACATCTGAACACCATGGCTTTGGGTGACTTCAACTACCTATCCATTGACTGGGTAAATTACTTGCGCTCAAACTCACTTACCCAAAGACTCCTCAACCTTGTTAACTCCAACACTCTGGACCAACTGGATGACACACCCACAAGGGTGGTTACCAATATGGGGGAATGCTGTAGCACTCCCACTGTGAGGTCTTCCTGGTGAGATCTGATCACAGATCAGTCTCATTTGAAGTAACTATCACACTTGACTCCCTCCCCCCAGCAGCAACTAGACTACAAAACTTCTCAAAAGCAGATTATAACCTCATACAGGATGGTGTGAATGCACTTCTTCCTCAGATGGAACTGGCGACTATGCCAAGTTCTACACCACTGCTTTAAACAAACACCTGTATAACTGCGTTGACTCTGCCTTACCAGATAGGACCAAAACAGGCTCTTCAAGGAAGAGCAAACCTGCCTGGTAGACAACTGCCATTAACAGGCTTTATAAGAAGAAATTGCTGTCTAAGTGTAAGAGGGAGTGGGCCCTAAACTGGAAACACTTCATCCTTAGCTTAAACAAGGAAATATGACTTCTTATGAAGTCCTCAAAAGAAAATTATGAATCCAAATTAGCTTCCTCAACTAAGGATAATCATAAGGCATTCTTTAGTTAATCTAAAATGAAAGGCCCAGATTTGAGCCAAACTGGTAGTTAATGATGCCACATATACTGATCCTGTGGACACAGTTAACCTGTTAGCTAACAAGTTCTATGAAAACTTCACTCCCCTGTCCCCTCCACACATACCCCATGACATCCCTACCACCTGACCCCTACCTTGCATCTCTAAAGAGCAGGTCATAAACACCCTCTCTATGGCCAAAAACAAAGCATCTATGAGACCTGATAACATCCCTGGCTGTGTCCTACATGGTCTCCTACAAGAATTAGCAACACCATTAAGTACTCTTTTCAATCATAGTCTAATCACTGGCTTCATCCCATTGAATGGAAAATAGCCACTGTTATCCCCTTGCACAAAGGTGGTACTTTCACTGACCCTGGGAACTAAAAACCTATTAGCCTGACTAGCCTTATCTGCAAGGCCATGGAGCAAATCATCATGGACCTTATCAACAAAGATATAGGTAATCTCCAAACACTTGATCCTACTCAGTTTGGATTTGTCAAAGGAAGATCATGCCTGTTAAACCTGGTGGAATTCTTCAGGACAGTCACCAAGGCCATGGATAAGGGGAAATTTGTACATACAGCCTATCTAGACTTAGCATAGGCTTTTGACACTATACCCCACTCAGTCATCATTGACAAACTCACCCAGCTAGATATCAACTGTTATACCATTAGGTGGGTCACCAACTGGCACATTGATAGAACCCATACAGTCAAAATAGGGGACTCCACCTCCAACAGCAGACCTATAACCAGTGGTGTTCCACAAGGATCAGTCCTGGAACCTCTATTGTTCGGAATATATTTCTCCGAAATACAAACAAAAACTAAAGGTCTGTGGCTGACAAAGTCTGCTAACGACTGCAAACTGGGAGCGGTCATAGAATCTCCAAACAATGTAATCATCCTACAAGAGGGTCTTATGCAAAGAAATGATTTGTGCCAAAGTCACGGTCTTAAACTCAATGCAAAAAAATGTATTATCATCCCTTTCAGTAAGGGCGATGTTCCTGCTAACTCCCACATCAGTAGCAACACCCTAAGGTATGCAGTCAGTGGTAAGATACCTTGGCACACAGGTTGACAGCAACCTTACCTTTGATCAACATGTCTTCACAGTGGTAAGAAGGGCATTCTGTATTGCTCATCTCATAAGTAAGGCCATTGCCTCCAGAAAAAAAGAAGTTATAGCCTCCTGTACTCTTCCCTCATCAGGCCAATAATTGAGTACAACACCCCTTTTGGTATGTAATGTTTCAAGCATCTGCAGCAACTGGAGACCACAAAGGCTCCTCACAAGGAAAATTCAAGGTTTTCAGCATCTTATCTTTGTGGATTGGCTGAAATCACTGTGACTTTATTCTGTTTCATACAGACTATTCAGAGGTGATCTCTGACCCTGCTTTATTGGAAAAACTGCATATCTGCAAATCAAATGACACATGGGTTACTCGCTCTAAAGACCTTAACCTGGTATGTGACATTAATAGGACCTGCTGGAGGGACAGATTTGTCTCCCAGAAGTTACCACACACTTGGAAGAGACTCCCACTTCATGTCAAACAGAGCACCTCATTGGCCCTCTTCAAACGTAATCTGGATGATTGGATGGGTAACCATAAATTTACCCCTGGGGTTCCACCTGTGTCTCTCTCTCTTGGACAGGGGCAACAGTTGTTGATTGCGGAAACAAGGGTAACTTGGCTAGGCTTGTAAAGGCCCTAGGACCATTAGCCTAGTAACTTCCTATAATTATTTGCACATGCTAGAAGTTTTATGGGAATAGTAATTATAAGGACTGGACATTTTTTTAATTAACCATATTCCTTCTTATACTGGTTTCAAAAAGTAGGTAAGACATAATATAAAAGACATACATTTCTAGTTCTTTAGATAAGAAGAAAGAGCTTGTAAAGAATTTTTTGTTCTCACATTAGTAGTCGGGACAGACTATAATCTTTTTAACAAGTTAATACAACAAAGAGGCAGGAAAGAGGTAATCTGATAATTATGAGAGTCAACATGCTTTTTTTTCAGTATCAAGGGATACAAATAACCATGCTTTGACTAATAGAATATATACAAAGGAATAAGACCTCTGTAAAACAAAAATGTAGAATATGACATTTTTCCAGATGAAAGCCTAGTATTTGGGAAGGATTTTAATTTTTATGTTGCTTAATAATACTGACATATAGGATGAAAATAAGGAGAGATCTTTGCCAAGTTTAGGGATTACTAAAACATTCTTTTAAAATTGAATGATCCCACAGGTAAGGCTGTAAAGAACAATGGGAAAAGGAAATGACACAGGGAGGCAATACTCATTGAGATTTTTTTGACGTTGGCAGTCAGATTATCCAAACCTGACACCTTACCACATTTATCAGATTTCCTATGTTTAACTGCTGAAGTGAATTCTTCAGTAGGAATAGAAGAGCCTACAAAATCTGCTTATTTTTTTATTTAAAATGAGAAAGTTAGAGTTGAAGATAATCCTGTATTTCTGCTATGGATCATCACAGATTACAAGGAATAGTCAATTCTCCATAATATTTAACAAATTCAGCTACTATTGTCCTGGTGTGCGTAACTTTGTCATTCAAAATAGAATTCTTTAGACATGGAATTTTATAGCTTGTGTTTGTTACACTTAAAAGTTTAAGTAATAATTTGCTAGGAAGCTTACCTAGGCCTATACAGAGGGACATATAAATGAAGGTAGTGAACTCTAGGGTGCTATTCATGTCTGTACAAAACCTGATTGAGAGATTGTTGAGACGGATAAGCAATCAAAGCCAAGGGATTCCTGTACTCTTGAAATTGATCTGAATGTGTTCCAGTCAGTTTTGTTACTGATCTTCTTAGTGTGGGAGGTTATTAACATTTGACTTTCTCTAGAATAAAATTTCCTTTAATGTATTTATTGAGCATGACCAGTAAATTGATTTGATGTTGAGTATACATTCTGAGAAAAAAAATACCCCAGTTGCATTTGGAAACTGGTGCAAAAGAGCAGTAACAGCATTTTTATAGGAAAAGAATTTGTCCTTTTCTTTGACAACCTATACGATGTGGAAGTCTCTGAGTAAATGCCTAAACTGCATTCCTCATTTCTTACCATTTAAATTGTTAACAACATCTGATAACAACTTAATAGTGGTCATGATTTAAAGCTGTAAGACAGCCTAGTCAGTGAAGGTAACAGTAAACTGAATATTTCCCTCCACCATAGTAACTATTTATAAGATAAGAATAAACTCTATGGAGTTTGTGACATGAGCCTGAAGTGACCCGAACCTGAAACTGAGATCAACATTTTACCAAATAAGATACCAGATCCTAGTTGGAGAATAACATTAAAGACCATACTCTCATACTGACTCCAGCTATACCAAAAAGATCCTTCTCCAGGGACACTGTTTGACTAGGTGGGACATTAATACATTCTCACAGAACAGGGCCACCATTTACTAAGCTTCCTCTCACCATCATAATTAATCTTTGCTGCAGGAAATGTGATATAAAGTTTTTATTAATTAAAAACAAAACTCAAATAAGTAACAGCTCTATTAGCTTAACAAACTTAAACTGAGCATTGGTAAACTGTGGAATAAAAATGCTGATGTAACTAGGATACTACTATAAACATAACAATAATTAACAATTAGTAATATTTGCAGAAAGACTGTGGTGGTGGTGCTGCGGTAGTGTTGTCGCCTCACAGTTAGACATTGCCCGTTCGATTCTCAGTTAGAGCGTCTTCTGTGTGGCGACATGCGTGAATGGGCGTTCCTTTGTTGAAGGTTGTGCGTTAGGCTCGACAAGCCAGCACGTAAAACTCTACTGCCAATCATTAGCGGACCGGAGTTCCGCTGTGGCGACCCCTAACCGGGAAAAGCCGAAAGACGAAGTAATATTTGCAGAAAATACAGGAAAAGAAAAATATATCCAAAGTAAGTTATCTTCAAGGTTTGACGCAATAAAATGGTAAACAATTAAGCATTTAACTAATGACATCTATCAGTGCTGATTCTTCTAGGAAGACAAGAGGTGTAGTAGGGTCATAAGTATTTGGTAAACTATGGTGAAACATGCAACTTATAGTACTAAAATAAGAGTTTAGCACCTGAAAGAGAAAGGTAGGTGGGGGAGGAAAGCAAAAATGTCAAGTGTTGGGTAGAACATGAAGTTAGAACATTTGCCAACAAAAATAAGCAACTAAAAAGCAACTAAACATAGTAACATATTAGCCTGAAGACAAGAAAGATGGATAAAGCTATCATCATTCAGAAATGAGTACTGAAAAAAATGATGCAGTGAAGCTTATATCCATTAAATAAGCAAACAATATCAAGTTTCCTGTTAGGCATACATGTAGCTATGCAGTTAGGTATGCTAGAAGTTAATTGCCAACCTGCAGTTCTGCACGTCATAAGATTGGTATTTAGTATTTGAGGTAGGAAGAAAAATGAAAAAGGAAAAAAAAAAACATATGGGGAAGATTTGTGGCTTGGAGGAGAAACAAAAGAGATTACAAGATAGTACCCTTTAATATATGCATCTAATTATGCGATCAACATCCCTTCTAGATGTGTACAGATTCTGCACTAAGATACCAGGTTACAGGCCTTGGTATTCTGGCAGACTGTAGCTGCAAGCACATTAAACTCTCCAGGCATTCTAACAGTCAAGGTATAACTGCAAACACTTGGCTATGGACTGGCAGTAGTCAAAATCTGATATTCTTGATATCTTACAATTAAATGTACGATAGAAAAATAGGGTGTGCAGCTGCTACTAGGTTAATGCATGTGTCACTACACTGATCACATCAGACTGATGAAGTATTTAAGCATGCCACTATAGTAATCACATCAGGTCGACAAAGTATTTAAGTTTAGCACTGAATCACATTAAACATGATAATGGGGGAGGATTATACCTGTGATGCACTACAGTTCAAACCACCAAAAGCACGCAAGTGGGTCCATCTTTTTATACAAAATTCTTAATTGCTGTTGTTCTTAACTGCTGCATTGTCTGCCCTTGGCCTGCCACACATAAAATGACTCATATTTGTATATTTCTAAGGGCAATTGTTTTTCCCCATATATATTTATTTCCAGGACTGGAGGGGTAAAGTACTATGGGATAAGGTCAAGTAGCAGATAAAACAAGATGATATTACTGAGTCCTGAAATCAAGACAGATGTGTCATGTTACAAGTGCTCTAAGTCCATTTTCATTTGCACCATTTCCATAAGATGTAGAAGTTCACAGCAATGCTTACTTGTTTTAATATCTTAAATGCTTTATCTCTCAACATAATAAACATTCAGTTACTGCTTGAGCCTGATATTGATGTTTGGTGTTATAACAAATGACTCTGGGAAAATTAATGGCTGAAATTCTCCAGTGATCACTTTCTTGAGCTGAACACTAAATGGCACGTTTCTACTAGAGTAAATGGAGGAACATTATCTAATCTTTTATGTATTTTTATAGTTTTATGGTGTTATGGTTCTCCTCCCCAACTTGGTAGACTTAACAGCAGGGTTTTAAACTGCAACATCTTGTGCAAAATTCCAGTACTTTTAACAGTATTCTTCAAACTCGGCTAATTATTTTTATTTGTTGTCACCATCTTCTTTCTCTCTCTCTCTAAGATCACTTTGAGGTGTATACACAAGACAGATGGATGCCCATCATTTTTCCTGGTGCACTTAACAGAAATGGAGCACTGTCACAAGACAAATCAGGACTTTTCCATGCTGATAGATCCTGTTTATTTTTGTTTGTTTTTATTTTACAGTTTGTTAATCAGGTAAGTAAGTTGGTCTTCAGATCCTTTTCAGTCATAATCCAAGTATAAAGTATAGTAGTAGTTACAAAGTTATATATAAAGTATCTATCCAGTCATGCTAGGACAAGTTACCATGAGTATAGATATTTGGAGGGCACAAGGTTATGGCAGATTACCATGGGCACAAATTGCACAATTCAATGAATAGTTTACTAACTCCATCTTAAAGCTGTCAACAAACATTTCTCCCAAAGCCCTCCCAGATTTGATAAATTCCACAACCAACCAAAACTATTTCTCCCTCCAACCAGACCAAACTAGTACAATCTTCAGTTACCTGACCAAACTAAGACCCACTACCCTAGCAGCTGATAAATTTCCAGCAGAATACCTCCGAATCACAGACAAAGCTACCTCATACCCTGCAGAATACCTCTGGATCACAGCCAAAGCTATCTCATACCCTGTCTCTATAATTATCAGCAGATCCATCCCAAGCAACAAGTCCCACTTCTCTGGGAAATCTGACATATAATTCCTCTACACAAAGGTGGTAACGCAACTGAGTTATCCAATTACCAGCCGATAGTCATACTATTTCCATCGTCTGAAATCCTAGAAAAATGTATACATTCCCAAATACTAGAATACCTTCTATCCAAGAACCTCCTCGCTGAAACTCACCACGGCTTTTGTCCTAGCCACAGCACCACCACTGCCCTCATCAACTTCACCAACCTCATTAATCAACAGCAGAACGTAGGTAATCTCATATCATATGATACAGTCTTCCATAACAAACTATTGGCAGTACTCTCAGAACTTAAATTAAATAACTCTGCACTCCTATGGTTTAAAGACTATCTTACCAATCACCAGCAAACTGTTAAGTGGCAGGACTCCCTATCCCCCCTTATTCCTGCTACCTTAGCTGTGCCTCAAGGATCTATTCTTAGACCACTGCTCTTCACAATAGTCACCGATAACCTCCATAAAGCCACCCTGCATGCTAGTTTAGTCCAATATGCCAATGACTCCACCCTAATCTGGTCAGCCCCCTCTCTCCAACTGTTACAGAAAAAAAACAAGAATCCTTTAAAGCCCTTGAAACCTAGTTAGCAGATTCTCAATTAATACTCAACCCCAAAAAGACACAGCTCATGCTCTTCCATCCCTCCAAGGTTATGGAAACCATTCCCTCTTTACAGTTATCACCTCTGACAATACCCATATCTCACCAGTTGCACAATCCAAGCTACTAGGGGTCATCATCAACAAACATATGAAATTTGACAAGCACATAGCCGAAACCATAACAAAAGTGCACAAAAACTAGGTTCCCTCTATAGCTGTAAGAACTATCTGACTACTAATAGTAAAACCATCATAGCAAGAACCCACCTCCTCTCAACACTTCTATATGCTTCTACTGTTCTAGTTAACATAAACAAAGGTGATCTAAACAAATTATCCACTTGCTATAACAAAATAGCTAAATTTGCTATGGACTCTTCCTACAGATCCCACTACTGTCAAGCCCTTCAGAAATTATCCTAGCTTGAATTACCAAACTTACTGACCGTAAACCAACTGACCTTAGCTCACCAAATTCTTTACCTCCCCAAGAAAATCCCAACCTTACAAGGCCCAATTAACCATTACATCAATAACTGACAGGAGATCCAGCAACAAAGGGCTGATTGAAGTATCCAAAAGCAAGCACAGCTTAGGGGATTACCTTTACTCTAATACTATTACAAAAATCTGGAACTCCCTTCCACTTGAAATCCAGATGCAGACAAACAAACTTAACTTCATAAATCAGCTAAAATCCTATCTCTCTAAATCATAGATATGTACATGCTCTGATCCTGGCTAACTTATCCAAGACCACTATGGGTTCATAGGTAGGTACTAGGCTATCTGCCCAAAGGCATTTATAAGCTTAGCAGGAATGTGTTGGCTTTCGCTGCCCCCTTAGATTAGTTCCCTGTACCTCTGTCAAGCAAAGCCATTGAAGTGGTTCCTGGGGTAAACTTTCTGTTTCCCATCCACTCTTGAAGAGGGTTAGCGAGGAGCTCTGCCTAATGTAGACTGGAATCTTGTTCCAGAGCATGGGAAGTCTCTGGGACAGGAATCTATCCCTCCAGCACGTCCTATTTATTGTTTTGGTGAGGTTTAGATCACTGGAGCGTGTGGCTTGAGGGGATATGGTTTTCTTTAGGTGGAGCATGTCCATCAATTCTGGGTTGGAATGGCCTTGTACATCAGGCAGAGATCACCTCTGAGTAAGCGGTATGCAACCAAGTACAGCTGGAGTTTCTTCAGTCGAGCTGCATAGGGCATCTGCTTGAGGCCAGTGATCCTCTTGGTGAGGTACTTCTGTGGTCTTTCCAGTTGTTGCAGTTGTCTTGTAAGGTACATCCCAAATGGGGCATTGTACTCTATGATGGGTCTGATGAGTGATGCGTAGAGGGGCCCAAAGACATCTTTCAATCTAGATGCAAACCCTTTTGTGATTAGGTGGGCCACATAGAAGGATTTTCTAACCACTTTGGCAATGTGATTATCAAAGGAGGCTACTATCTACTTGGGTCCCCAGATCCCTTATTACGTCTTCTGTATTTAGAGGGCTACCACCTATGTGGTAGTTTGTGGGTACTTTGTTTTTTCCAAAGGGGACGACTATGAACTTTTTGGCATTTAGCTTGAGGCCATGATTTTGACACCAGGTATCCATCTCAGTGAGACCCTTCTGGAGGATGTCTGTATCAGCTGGTGAGTCAGTTATAGCCCCTAGTTTGCAGTCATCTGTGAACTTGTTCAACCATAGTCTTCCTGTGCTTGCTTGTACCTCTGAGAAGTATATGCCGAACAGGAGGGGTCCTAGGACTGAGTCCTGGGGAATGCCACTTGTAACTGGTTTAGAGTCGGACCTAGAGCCTGCAACTCTCACCATGTGGATTCTGTCCATGAGCCAGTTGGCAACCAATCTCGTGACGTAGGGGTTTATGTTCAGGCTGGTGAGCTTGTCTATAATACCTGAGTGGGGAATGGTGTCAAAGGCCTTTGCAAGGTCTAGGTAGGCTGTGTGGACCACCTTTCCCTCATCTATAGCCTTGGTAACTGTCTCAAAGAAGTCCACCAGGTTTAGGAGGCATGATCTGCCCTTAACAAATCCGAACTGGATAGGGTTCAATGTTTGGAGGTTTCCTATGTCTCTGTTAATGAGATCCATGATGATGCACTCCATAGCTTTGCAGACCAAGCTAGTCAGGCTTATAAGGCAATAGTTCCCGGGGTCTGTTGTGGCTCCATGTTTGTGGAGCAGAATAACCGTTGCTGTGCACCACTCTGTGGGTATGTAGCCTGTGGAGAGGCTGAGTTTAAACAGTGTTTAGGTGAGGGGTTAGTTCATCTTTGAGCTTGTGTAGGATGCAGCCTGGGACACCGTCTGGTCCCACTGATGCTGTGTTTTTGGCTTTGGAGAGGGCTGCTTTAACACGAGTGTCTGTGATTTTAGGGGCACTACAATCTTTTGGTATAGTTATGTGCCCTTTTGGGGTTGAAATGGGGGTGAAGTTTGCACTGAATCTGTCTGCCTGGATGTTAGCTATATCAGTTGGTTCAGTGTATTTTGTACCATTCTGCACTAACTCCGAGCAGATCTGAGAATTGCCACTTAGATTCTTGACATAGCTAAAGAATGCCTTGTGGTTATCTTTGGAGTCCATGGCAATTTTTCTTTCGAAGCTATCCTTGGATGATTTTATGAGGGAACATAGTTTCTTGCTGATACTGATCAGGGATGTCTTCCCTTCTTAGGATTTTACTCTTTTCTGTACTAGTTTCCTCCTTCTATTGTATAGCTTGTTTATGGCAGGGGTCCTCCAGACTGGTTTCCTTTTCTTGGAGGAGTGAGTTTTGGTTTTATTTGGGATAGCATGATGCATGCATTCTTGTAGGTGCCTGTAGAGTGCATTAGTAAAGGATTTTACAGTTTGAACAGCGTTATCCTTTAGCATGGGGGCTTTGAAACTTCTCACCTCGGTCTTAAGTAACGTGAAGTTTGCTTTTGAAAAGTTTTTCACAGTGGTTTCTTTGACCGGGGGTGGTGGCGGAATGTGGATATCCAGAGTGATTAGTTTATGGTCAGATCTAACCAATGAGGGGTTGACCTCTGGTGTGGAACACCGGTCGCCCATGTTGGTGATGATCAGGTCCAATATGTTGTCACCTCTGGTGGGGGTGTTGACCAGTTGATCCAGTGCATTTGAGTTTATAAATACTAGGAAATGTTGGGCAAGGGAGTTTGTACTTGAGTAGTTCTCCCAGTTAATGTTTGGGTAATTGAAATCACCCAATATCAGGGTGTTTGGTAGGACCTTTATGTTTCCCAGTGTTTCCAGGAATGTGGAGTGGGGGTCCTGGGACATGGTTGGTGATCTGTAGCAAGCTATAATTTAAATAGCAGTTTTGTCTGTTGTTAGTTGCATGTGGATGATCTCTGAAGCATCGTGCTGTGCCACTAACCTGGAGGTGTGGGTATCCCTGATGAATATGGATACTCCCCTGCCTTTTGTATTTTGGTCAAGGTTTTGTGACCAAAATGTATGGTCTGAGTTGTAGCCTGGTAGTGCTGGGGTGCTCTCTGGATCCTTAAACCAGGTTTCTGTTACTGCACATATATCAATTTTCTCCATACTGAGGAGTGCCTCGAGTGCATGCATTTTGAGATTTAGACTTCTGGCATTGAGTAGCGTTACCCTCATTTTTTTGTTACTTGTGCTATTTACGGTGGTGGGTTTGTCTTTTGAGCCTTGCCTAAAAAAGGAACTATGGGAGTGGCAAGAGCCTTGGCCAGTATTCAAAAGCCTAAGGGTGACA
This sequence comes from Protopterus annectens, assembly GCF_019279795.1. Lineage (NCBI taxonomy): Eukaryota > Metazoa > Chordata > Ceratodontiformes > Protopteridae > Protopterus > Protopterus annectens. The sequence continues at coordinate 684,396,057 of NC_056728.1, read as the reverse complement.
GGTGCAAGCCATCTTTAGCGAAGCAGCATGGCTTGTCGAGCATGTCATCCCAGGCTGACAGACACTGGATCCCCTTTGAATGACACCAGAAGCTTAGCCAATTGTTGAAACTGATCATTTTTTCTCTATACCGTTGTATCATTCTTGGTGAGGGCAGGATGCTACTCAGGGTCAGGGTCATACTGGCCTGGGTTACATGATCAGAGAGCTCCTCCATGTCTCTTTTCATGTAGTCCAGGGAGGTACGGCTCAGGTCATTCACATCAACATGGACAATGACAGAGTCATATTTGTACTTGTTCTGGAGTGACCTGAGTGCTTGTGTTATGTGGTGGATCCTAGCACCCAACAGGCAGCTAACAGTAACCTTCTCCTTGTTCAGCCTAGTGAGTGGGACGTCAGTGTGCCTGACTATAGAGTCACCTATTACTAGTGTGTTGGGTATGTTATTTTGCCTTAAGGGCTGTGATTGTGTGGCACACTGGTTTTGTGAAGTATGTGTTTCATGGTTTGTGTTGGGGGGGTGGAGGTTGCTTGGATGTCTGCTTTGGAGGTCTCTGTTGCTTTTGCAGATTTTTATTTAGAGCCTCCGAGTATGTTTTTGTGTATTTATGTGGTTTTTTTTTTGTCGGTGCTGGTTTCATAGGTCTATATGAGACTGGTGGTGAGATGCAGGTAATTCCCTTCTCCTCTTGACTGCCTGGTCCAGTCTTGGGTTGAGAGAGCGTAGCCTACAGTTTGGCTGTATAATTGCATCTCTCGCATGTGTTAGTGTTTGGTGGAAGGAGGAGAGGGTTGTCTGTGTACATGAGGCAATTGTAACATTGCTTCAAAATGCCCAGATTCACCAGTTGGACTGGAGTGTACACCTGAAACTGCCCTTTGGACAATCCTGGATAGGTACAGTGAACTGTTTTACTGATTGGCTGGTAAGGTCGAATAGAGAGCCTTGTCCTTCTCTACAGTATAGGAGGGTCTAGTGCTAAGATTTATTAGTACTTGCTATGAGTTTTGAGCAAGTGCCGGCATGAAAAGTGAATGATTTGAGTGCTTAAGTTGAAAATATGTCTAGTTCCAAGGGAAAAATTGAAGAGTAGACTTTGTGGAGCTGGTAATAGTTATACCTTAGCTAACCAGCGCTGCCTGGCGTGCAAAACCTTGCAAATTTGGGGTTTATAGCAGGGGAAATGAAAGAGATAGAAATTAGCCCATTAGGCGAATAAACTACTAATTTCTGGGTTGAAACCACTCCTCCAGGGACAGATAGGCTGCTCAAAGCTCCCTCTCTCACAGTGAACAGAGAAACTTCCTTCTATCCAAGTAAGGTATGGGCAAACACAGAAACTTGTAACACAGCCCTGAATTCAGCACTACCCTGAAAACGGGACTACACTAGCTTAGAAAGGTGAGAAAACAAGCATATTTTTTTGTTTTGTTTTGTTTTCTTCAGAAAATAAAGCAGATACAATACAAAAACACTTTAAATGAACAGAAATGGCTATCACACCTTGAGTGTGTAGCCTACAACAGTTAAACAAGTAATTTAAACACAAAACCGACTTTGTTAAAGTGCAGACAGTAAAATAAGTACAATAGGTAGCTGAAACAAGCTTTTTAAATCACAGAAACTGTAGAAAATCAGAGTTTTGGGTGGAATTAGCTAAAGGAAGCAAGAAAATGCAGAAAAATTATACTTAATCACTCCAAAGTCTCTCTTTTGTCTCTCTGCTGCTGTAGGACTCTGCAGGGCACCAGGCAGGAGCTTGCTGAGCTGTATACTAGCACAAAAACCTTGCAAATGCGGGTTTTATAGCAGGGAAATGAAAGAGATAGAAATTAGCCCAAAATGGCCAATAAACTACTACTTTCTGGGCTGAAACCACTCCTCCAGGGACAGAGAGGCTGCTCAAAGCTCCCTCTCTCACAGTGAACAGAGAAACTTCCTTAACTCCTGTAAATGCTGCTTACAGCAGAACGAGCACAGGTCAGTATTATGGCTTTAGCCTGTGAAGACCTCAGTCTAGACACCAGTTCAAGTTACTGGTTATGCAGATGGGTTCAATTCCCCCTGAGAACTGCGGCCACCTTCACTATTGCAAGAGTTATACTATTGTACCATTGTCATGGATCATTAAAGACTTTGCTGATATCAGTAGGGGAATGGCGCTTTCTGCCACACCGTATTGATTTATGCAAACATTCTTCCTCCCACCCCCAGTCCACTCCTCTTTACATGTAATTTTTATTGTTTCGACTATCTAATATGTCAGCATTAAGCAATAACCTCTGGTAGGGATGTGAGTTGCATAGTATTTACATGAAAGAGATTAAGGTTTTTGAGTCAGTGTTTCATAAATCATTTTGGGGAGAAATATTTGCATTTTTGCAATCTATGCATTTTTCTTAATCGATTATTCTCATGAAGACATCTGAGGATGTTTTCACTCAAATTTGATGCTAAATGCAGTGTGTGTGTGTGTGTGTGTGTGTGTGTGTGTGTGTGTGTGTGTGTGTGATTTTGACCATCTATGTTTCAGAATGCATGTGTTTTTGTGTATATGTATGTGAGTGTGTGCGCATGCACATTTGTAGACATTAACTACTTACATAACTTATATTTTTGATGTAAAATGCTTTACCCCAACAAAAATTACATATACTACATTAAGTTTAAACATTAGGCAGAGGAACTATTTTACATCAAAAATATAAAAAAATGATATAACAAATGAAAATACATTAAAACAATTTAGCAGACAGCCTATCTGTATACACAATAATGAATTCCAGGGTATATGTTGTTGTCTTTCGGCTTTTCTCGGTAAGGGGTCGCCACAGCGGAACTCCAGTCCGCTAATGATTGGCAGTAGATTTTCATGAACGCCGAGGTGCCAGCTCAACGATAAACCTTCAACTAAGGCACTCCCATTTACACGTCTTTCAAATGCCCACCCAACCATGGGGAGGACATGCAAACTCCACACAGAAGGCACTCCCCGCACTCCAGCCAAGAATCGAACTGGAGAACCTCTTGCTGTGAGGCAACAACGCTACCACTGCACCACCACGGATGTAACTCCAGGGTATATGTTATTGTGAAAATAATGGCCTTTCAAGAGTGTAGAGGCCTAACATCACCAGGGTGTGCCTCATTTCTGCAATAACACACGTTCTGGAGGACATTATTGCTTGTTACTATAGTTGATTAGCTCCATGTTGTAATGATGTTAAAACCAACGTTCTAACAAAAAATGCACTAACAAGTTATTCATAGCATGCCAGCTTCATTCTAAATGCCCTGCTGTACAATTCATGACAAAAAACAGAAAAGCCCTGGTTTGTCCATACAAAGGGGCACACAGCCATACATTGTGAACTAAACCGGGTAAACCTTTACTTGTTATTACTCTGTAAATCACTAAAGCCAAAAGATTTATATAACTTTATAAAATAATGCCTACAACTTAGATCTCTGCAGAACTGGTTAGCAGCAACATTTGTCATCTGAAAATTTTGCATTGTTTTAGGGACAATAACTGAAAGTGATGCATATATTTATTAAATGTGTAGTAGGACACCAGCAGAAGATACTGTACACTTCTGAATGTCATGTGTAAGTGTCAGGGGAAGAGGACAATACAAGGCTATGGGCGGAAAGTGGAAATGTCTGCATTCACTAATGAGCCCATGAATATTGGCAGGCTGTGTCTGACTTTTAATGTTTTTTTTTAATAAGAATAATGGCTGGCATTCTACTAATTCATAAAACATGAGAAAGATTAGGTAATGAGCAATGAAACAAAAAATGTCAGCCAAGCTTATAGCAATTATGAAACTTCCCCATGTAATGTATTTTTTTAAATTGGTGTAGTGGGGTTACATTGCAAACCGCTGTTCTTGAGATTATTTTGGCATTAGAATTGTTCTACAGTTTCTGTTTTCCCCTTGTGGCATGATCTCATGCTAAAAGTGTTTTAAGAAATGATCAGACCAGGCTGATGATTTGCTGTTTGACTCACTCCATGGTAAAATGTAGCTATAATTGCTGTCAGAGGGGAGTTACGCAATGATTTGCACCCAGCTGGCCAGGTTTGATCTAAGAAAGGAATGACTGAGTGGCACTGAATGCCGAAGAGTATTAAAACTATTATAACTTTACAGTTTTGGCTGGGATTAGTGTTGTGACATGCAGTTAGCTCTACTACAGGATTGTAGCAACCAAGTACTTGGACTAAAAAAGGGCAAGTGCAGCAGCTCAGTTAGCCGAGGCAACGAAAACCAGGCAGGGGAGCACAAACCCTGTCTGCCATGTTTTAGTCTTTTAACTGCCGATGCAGCACAGAGTATCATGGCTGTCCACATCTAAGTGCAAAAATCAGAGGCAAAACCAAACTGTAACATGAGGGACAAAGCAGAGGCATAACTAGGGTGGGTCAAAGGAGGAGGTTGCGCAGGGCGTAAGCTGTTATGGTGTGCAATTTGATCGGCAGTGCAGATGTGGAGTGCCATCAATACATTGCTGGCATTCAGTGAGGACTGCAAGTTGTCATTCCATTCAGTTATTTAAATAGTCATAGTTGTGTGGTTGTTTAAATAAATGAATGGCTTGATACTACAACAATGAAAAGCAAAAAGATATGTTTTCCTAATTTTTTTTTTTGTTCAACTTTGGAGGTGATTTTTTTTTTTTACTCAACATATTCAGTTTGGGGGCACCAGTCTGAAGACTCTACAATGCACCAGTTTAGCTAGCTACTGGTCTGCTGGTAATACACTCATGCAGCTTCAGAAGTAAATGTTGATACAGCATTTGTGGTCATGGCTGAAAAGCTGAAGTGCTTAGTGTGTGGTGATTTAATTGTAGCAAGCTGCTTTGTACATTTGTAGCAAATGGCTTACTACAGTTCCAGTGTAGAAGAAACTTCTTCTTTTTTTTGGTCCTCAACTTTGAGTTAAGGTGAGGCACAGTTTAGGGGAACTGCACAAGTGCCAGATGAATTAGAACTGTTCAGGGTCAAAGCAAAGTCCCAAAATCGGGGAGAGTTTTTAAATATTACTTTAAAAAGTCAATCGAACAGCAGGTTTTGCATCAACATGCATTTTTTGAACAACATAGAATATGAAATTCTAATCATAGGTATATAGGAGATTACTAAGCTAACAAGCCAAGATGGCTCACAAGCCTAGACATATTAAACATTTCCCATTTTTCAGTAGCAAGATGAATGGATTTCACAGAGGTATGAACCTATGCTATGGTATCTAATACCAAGTTCCTCGATTAATGATGAACACAGGTGTCACCCCAGGAGTAAATTTATGATTACCTGTCCATTGATCTAGGTTGCACTTGTAGAAGGTCAGCGAAGCACTTTCTTTAACATGGATAGGAAGCTTGTTCTAGAGAAGGAGTAGTGTCTTAGAGATGTATCTATCTCTCCAACTTGATTTATGCATGTAAGAGACTAGGTTAAGATCCTTGGAATGAGTGGCCCCATTGCAGTTTGATTTACAGATGTGCAATATTTCCATCAGGTCCAGATCAGAGACTGCCCTGTAGGCCAGGCACTGATCACCCTTTAGTAGTCTGTAGGAGACAGAATACAGTGATAGGACTTTCAATCTTTCTGCTAAGGACTTGTTTTTTATACTCTGTATCTACCTTGTGAGAAACCTCTGGGATTGCTCCAGCTGTTGCAGATGTCTGTTGAGGTACATGCAAAAAGATGCATTGTACTCAGTTATTGGTCTGATGAGAATTGAGTACAATGGAATAATAACATCCTTTGATGTGGATGCCATGCCCTTACTATTGAGTTGTGCCACATAGAGGACATTCTCACCACTGTGGACACATGGTGGTCAAAGTTCAGATTACTGTCAGCCTGACTACCCAGCCCATGCACAACCGGGACTACTGTTAGGGAAGTGCCATCTATATTGTAATTAGCTGGGGTATTTGCTTTCTCAAAGGGAACAATTATGCATTTTTTTTGCATTTAATTTCAATCCATGTCTCTGGCACCAATCATTTGTCTGCCTTAATCCTTTCTGCACTATATCAGTATCGTTTGGGGATTCAGTGACTGTCCCTAATTTGTAGTCGTCCATGAACTTAGTCATCTAAAGGCCACCTATGTTTGCTTTGACTTCTGAGAAATAGATACTAAACTGTAGAGGGCCTAGTACAGAACTCTGTGGTACATCATTGGTGACTGGTCTCCTGCTAGAAGTGAATTCATCCACTTTAGCAGTATATGTCCTGTTGGTGAGCTATTAGGCTACCCACCTGGTGATGCAGGGGGTTATACCCAGTTGAGAAAGTTTCTCTATAATACCTGATTTCGGAATTGTGTCAAATGCCTTGACCAGGTGAAGGTAGGTGGTATGCATACTCTTTCCTTCATCTATGGCCTTGGTGACCTTCTCAAATAAGTCAACAGATTTAATAGACATGATCTACCTTAAACAAATCCAAACTGGGTTGGGTCCAGAGTCTTGAGATTACCTATGTCCTTGTTGATAAGGTCCGTGATGATTCTTTCCATGGCCTTGCAGATTAGGCTAGTCAGGTTTATTGGTCTATAATTCCCTGGGTTGGTTGATGGTCCCCCCTTGTGCATTGGGATGACTGTTGCTGTCCTCCATTTTGTTAAAGCATAGCCTGTCTGAAAGCTGTGGCTAAAAAGGGATCCAAGTGGGTCTGCTAAGTCATGTTTTAAGTTATTTAAAAGGCAACCTGGAATGTTGTCATGGCCCATTGATGCCATGTTTTAGCCTTAGAGAGTACAGAGATGACATACTGTCCTGGCATAATAGACTGAGGAATGGTGGAAGATATACTTTGAGGAGTGACCTGTGGGGACGGGGACGGGGGGGGGGTGAAGTTTGATCCAAATCTACCAACTAGCAGGTTGGTTATTACCTTCCATTAGGTATGTGTGGTGCCACACACACATATTTCTGTGCATAGCTGGGTATTTCCCTTAAGATTTTGCATATAGTTAAAACATGATTTGTAATTTTCCTTGGCTAGGAAGGCTATTTTTGCTTCATAATTTGCTTTTGAGGACTTGACCAGATCTCTGATTTGTGAGGGATTTCTTCTTCTGTTGAGACTGTTCCTGCTAATGTCTGACATTATTGAAAGACTGCAATCCTCAGTGATTTTCCATAAAATCAAAAATTGTATGAGCAAAAGAGCAAATATATGAGGCAGTATCAGGAACATTCTGCAAAATCAGGAACAAGTGAGCAATATGGTTCTCAATGTTTCACCTGACACTACAAAATCTATGGAAAGACAGAATGCAGTATCTATTGTTCTGGGAATAAATGGGGTATGGCCATTATGTTTTCTGGTACATTAGCATAGCTGCACAAGATATGTTACTCTGATCTACTCCATCAGTGCATCAGTGTATGTAGTGCATGGTGTCAGGCAAGAGTACTCAGCACCAGCTACTAACCCACTCTTTGCAGATTGCTCCTCTCAGCCGTTACTTGCTGTCATTAAGTTTTGTGTAATACACAACAGTGAACATCAGAAGGAGGCAGAGTTTCATAGTTATGGCAGGTATTCAGGCTTGCTGAGGAAACCCAGCTCAGAGATCAAGGTGATGTAACTCTACTTAGATGAGGTGAACTGCGGGTGCTATGCGTTGTTAATCATGTACTTCACAGTAGTCAGCTGTCAAGAACAGGTGGAAGAGGAAAGGTCATGATATGTGAGTTAAAAAAAACATACATGCATATATGTCTTCTTCTTCTTCTCCTTTTGGCTACTCCTGTTAGGAGTCGCCACAGCAGATCAGTGGTCCACAGAATGAGTGGCCGTAGAGTTTTACAGTATCTAGTTGCCAGCCCGGCATCCAACCTTCTCAGAAGTCATACACACTCACATCTAGGTTCAATTTAGAATGTCCATATCTAGCATATCTTGGGAATGTAGGAGAAAACTGGAGTACCCAGAGGAAACCCACGTCAACACAGGGAGGACATGCAGACTCCACACAGAAGGCACCCCAGCCAAAAATCAAACCGGAGAACCTCTTGCTGTGAGGCAACAATACTAACTGCTGCACCACTATGCCACCCTATAGATACATATCTATCTATATCATATATAAGTCTGAAATGAAATAAAAAAAAAAATCCAAAGCCCCCCTGCACCCCCCACCCCCCTCTACTTAAATATACCAACACCGAGATCGTGCTACAGTGGGGAAAAGGAAAATCTCCCATTCCGTGCTGTATGCAGAAGCACAGAACATGAGATTTCCAGTTTCCTTGCTATAGTGCAATCATAGAGATGGTATATTTAAGTAGTGAGGGTGCAAGGGGGCTTGACCCCCCTGTAGAAACGATGTCTTTGGATATATATTTTTTTTAATGTCAGTTCAGACTTTTGAGTTTCTAAAAACTTGATCATATGGTCTCGACTATATGAAGTTCGTGTTTTCAGTAATTTGAGATTCTGAAGTGAAACTATATATATATATATATATATATATATATATATATATATATATATATATATATACATATATAGCTAGCTAGATATATGTGTATAGGATTTTTGGTCTAACACTGTATGTTTATTATTACATTGAGTAATGCATTTGGCCAACCATGTTCATTTAGTTTTGCAGTAGCAGTGCGAGTGAATCTTTCATTAGATTCACCTGCACTGCGATCTGCAAGGTACACTGTAGGTAGTAGCAGTTTTTCTTTTGTTAGACTTGCTTACTGTGCTATCAGTATGCAGCACTGAGAATACTCTGGACAAAATCCATGCAGTATGTTACAGGCCTTTACTATTTTCCCCACTTTTATGTAGTCTTGGAGATGGTCTTTTCAAGTACTGACAGCAAAAATCCTGTGTGATTTTTTTTTAAATTTTTTATATGTTTTCAATAGGTGGTGCTGCGGTAACGTTGTCACCTCACAGTAAGACGTTGTCCTGTTCGATTCTCAGCTAAAGCATCTTCTGTGTGGAGACATGCGTGAATGGGCGTACCTTCGTTGAAACTTGTGCGTCAGATCTGGCAACTCGGCACTTAAAAATCTACTGCCAATCATTACCGGACCGGAGTTCCGCTGTGGCGACCCCCAACCGGGAAAAGCCAAAAGACATAACAACAACATATGTTTTCAATAGGTACTTTTGTTTAGACATAAAGATTTAGATATATTGAAATATCAAATTATACATGTAAACAGATAGAGAGGTACAGATGTATGTCATTTGATCTAAAAGACACACTATCTAAATACAACTGATCGAACACAACTGGTCTAAACATGCTTCATCCTAACCAGCATTACTCAAAACAGATAGAAAACAGAAAAATTTGGAGGGCAAGGCCCTCTGCATCCCTATATCCCTTAACTTATATATAACAACTTCACGGTTTCCTTACAGTAGAAGAAAGGCAAAAACACTGGAAGTGCACCTCACACAATGCAGTACACTGTGATAAAGTAAACCTTCTTATACATTTTTAAGAAAAATCATATCGGTGATTAACATTTTACTTATTATCAGAGTTGCAACTGGTATAATGCATTAAAAATATAATTAGATCATTATTTTCAACCACTTGTAAATAGATAGTGATAGATCACTTGTAAGACACACACACACACACACACACACACACACACACACACACACACACGCGCGTGCACACACATATATATAAATATACACACACACACACACACACACACACACACACACACACACACACACACACACATATAAATACACACACACACACACATATAAATATACACACACACACATATAAATACACACACACACACACACACACACACACACACACACACACACACACACACACACACACACACACACACACACACACACACACACACACACACACACACACATCAATATCTGTATCTATATTTAGATCTATTTATATATTTATTTATATCTGGTAGCACTTCAACAGTTTTGCAGGTGTCTACTATTCTTTATGTAAACATGATGTTTGTTTTCTAAATGGATGATTCTAATACTCGGTTGATTTCCTTGCTATTGTTTAAAATGCTATGCTTTTGAACAGGGAGAGGGTGAAAGTGGATAGAATGCTAAAAGGCTGTACCTTGTTTGCACTGAATTGTGCTTACTATTGAAGCAAAGAGCATGAGCTAAGGAAACAGCTGGCATATGAGTTATACAGTATTGACTTCTTGGGGAGACACAATTTCCACCTACTTGACTGATGCTTTTTACACATATCTAGTGTGAAAAATTAGGGGGGGCAGCATTTTTATTTGCTATGCATTATTGCCACTCTACATCTATGTGAAAGTATAGACCTTTGTGTATGTTGTTTTGTTGTATAAGTATATAGTGATGTCTCCTACCTGCTTTAGACACATCACAGCCAGCACATGAAAATAGACTGTGCCTGTCTAATATACTTTCTTGGTTAACAAAAAACAAATATATTTTTGTCATACCCAGTCCTTCATTCTAACAGATTTATCCATTATGGTTTTCCAACTATAAGAAGGCAGAGTCCCATGGCAGATTCATTGAGAAACCAGCCAGAAACATCATGGCATTACAATGAGAGACATACAAAGACGTGCAAATCTACCTTTATCAAAACATCACAGATGACATGCAACATCCCCTAAAATAGCAATGTCAGACAACTGACTCAAAAATACATGACACAAAGGTCTTAAGGATGTACTCTTGCTGACAAGACACACTGTACTACATAGTCCACATGTTCTGACCTTGTAGTGACCCCCCTCAGCCTATCTCAAGATTGACCTGTACATCATGTTATACCTGGATGAAGTGGAAATATCATGGAGAAGCGAATTACTTCCATGCAGCATTCCATGTTACACTCTTCTGTTTCTGGTGCAGAAAGCAGGAGATTTGTGTTCACTTCTATTGATAAGAATTGCTGTCTACAATAATCTTGGAGCTTCAACCTACCCCACATGTCAACCCAGGGGATAAGGAATGGAAATACAATGAGCACGTGTTGTGGTACCTGTTATACCTCTCAACTTTTTAGTGCCAAAATTCTGAACAAAGCTAAAAATATTGGAGGGGGGGCATACCTCTCAACTTCTTAGTTTCAAAATTCTGAACAAAGCCAAAAATATTGGGGGTGGGCATACCTCTCAACTTCATAGTGAAAATATTCTGAACAAAGCCAAAAATACTGGAGTAGACAAATGCCCAAATTCAGGGACAGATTTTTAAATATTGTATTTAATGTATTATTCTCATTTCATTGTTGTACTTCTGATCATTTGATAGCTCTACATCCATGTCTCCATCTTATTGTGCATATCAGTCCTACTGCAGACGCTTGTGCTGTTAAAAATGGCAAACATTCTCTTTCTATCTTTTCAGTACCACTTGCAAGGGCTTTAAAAGGACTTTGGAGAATATACAACCAAATCTAAAATAATAAAATCACACACATCAGTGTTATACTGCCATTTTGAGTTATTTTGAAACAACCCAGAGACAAGATTATCAATTCTATAACGCTTTCTACTTGATCATTCAGCCATGACCCTTTTGGCAAATACTTTGATCTGACCACACAACAAACCGGCAAAGGGTTTGATGCTTTCATTTTCCATTTGGTTACTGTGCAACTCTTATCAAGTCATTTAACCAGACAGTGTTCCCAGGTTACCCCTGGAGAGACATTTGTGTGTTTAGCTGATTAACATATATGCATAAAAAAAAAAAAAAATAAATAAAAATAGTGATTACGCAGTAGTATTAATGTCTTGTTTCTGGTTCAGTTGGAAACATGTATATCATCCACAAATAATTTTTTCTTTCAAAATTTTGTTTTCAAAAGTTTAACTTGTAACATTTTTTTCTACGGTTATGTTATACAGTTATGTTGTATTGCTAAACAACTGACCACTGTTTCAGCCAAGTCAGATATATCCTGATTTCCTATTTCCTTTACATACATCACACATAACTCTGGAACATCTGTATTCACACAGTTTTGGTTGGTGAAATTTTACAAATGCAGAAGCCGAGGTTTGTAAGACCAGGCTTCAGGCCTTGTCCGCTCTTACTAGTCACATGACTAGCAATTACACACTACTGTCATTTTTGCCATCTGAACTGCAAGCACACTGTAGTTTCAAAACTCAAACACAACAGTTTGCAGTGATATAAAAAGTTTAGATGTTAACATAAGAGTCATATGACTCAGTCATGGGCCTCAGGAATGTAGTTTATAATAATTACTGCACTAAGAACCCACATAACTCTTTAAATTAGGAACAGGTCATATGATTCATTCATTTACTAACTACTAGCTTAATCAATTTCAGGTTCGCTGGACATCCAAAACCTTTCCCAGCATTCAGTGGGAGTAAGGCAGAAAAGGTGATCCTGGATAAGACTCCAGTCTATATCAGGATGATACACATACACACACACACACACACACACACACACACACACACACACACACACACACACACACACGCACACTCATACATTCATGAAACACACACCTGCAGTCAAGTTGAATGATCACCAGTTCACCTCTGGCATATATGCGGGATGTGAGAAGAAAATGTGTCATCATGTGAAAATCTGTGTGGACACAGGAAGATATGACATCGTTCCTTGGAAAATTATGTTCTCATTTTCTAATTATGCTCTTCTGCTAGAATCATATAATGAGATAACATAAGTTAGTCTGCATATATATTTCTTTCTGATTTTAATACTGCTTTTAATGCAGGGCATAGAAAGCACAATGTTAAGTCTTGAAATTCTGATAATAATGAAACTCAAAATTCAGCTTATGATTTTTCAGTTTGTATGCACCTCTGCTAATGTTTCACACCAAGTTCTCTAAATACAAGTATGCAGCTATTTGCATCAGATACATCACTGAAGCTTTCAGATTCCAGACAGAACTATTCTTGGAAGATTACAGAACATTCCGGAATGCTAAGACTGATAAGTCTGCCGTATCTCATTCCACCTCTTCAGATCACAATGTCTGTCATCCTTCAACTAGCCTCAATCAGCAGCTTTTAAGGAATGACAAGATAAGGAAAAATACTCATAAAAACAAACATCACACACTTAGAACTCATAGAAATCTGTGATTTTAAATAAAAAACTTTTTTCATCTTTTTAATACATTTGCCTTATTTGCATTTTACCTTAAATGCTATGGCTTTTAATAACCATGCCTGCCAGATGTAATTTTGTCTAATATAAAACTTTTAGTTTTTATTATTATTCTTATGTTTTTGTGTTTTGACTTTATTTCTGGGTTGTTAATTGGAGATTTCACTTATTCCTATCTTCATTTGTTCTTATTTAATTTTATTTCCCCATTAACGCATTTTGCTTTAACATCCGATGTTAATTTTATTTCCCCATTAGCACATTTTGCTTTAACATCTGATGCACCTCTTATTTGTTCCTTCCAACCCTTTTCTCTATTTTGTGTCTGTGGTTCTATACTTATGGGATTTCCATACATGTACATGCCATTTGACTGCTAATTATTTATCTTTTGCAGATGGTTCCTGGTGTGGTTTATTCAAAAACCAGCCCTGGCTAAAATATTTGGATTGAATTTAGATTAACATGTTTAATTGTTTTAAGCTGACAACGCAGAGTAATATAAATTTTGATATTTACTTTTGCTATATCATTTTGGTTACAAAAGTCTAGTCTTTAATTGTTGGAGTGATGAGCACAGTTAATCTTGTATATATTCTAATTGTTTAAACATCGTGAATACAAGGTGGGTACTTCTTGTAGCTCTAGGTAAGAAACAAATTACTATAGTACTTTTTTAGACAGAGTTGTAACTAATTTTTGCAACATGGCCACATGAGCAGAGTAGTTTTAAGCAATCCTTTTCAGGGACTCACTACTTAACTATAACAGTGATATCCTAGTTGGTTTTGAATGCCATTATAACAGTGGTATTCAAAACCAACTAGGATTAATGTATTAGCAACTAGCTTTAGTGGAATTTTGGAAAGAAGACACAGTAAAATGCAAAATAAATAACCATTTTAAAAATTTAAATATTCCCTTAGCATTTTTTAAAGTCACTGTTTCTGTTTTTAATGCAGTATCAGATAATCTCTTAACTTACAATAACTGCATTAGTTTGTTTCAGATATTTATGAAATTGACAATACTGCTATTTAGAAGGGATGTTAACAGTTTACAACTGCACTTGGATTAAAGAACCACAGACTGTACCTGATAAGTGTTAAGGAAAAGGATTTGTGTTAAACTAATAGAGATATTAATACTAGAATTACAGAAGCAATGGACATTGATAGTCCTCACAGAAAACAGAACAAAAGTGATAGTGTTATGTACAGTTTGGCAAGTTAGTTGGGAGACTATCTACTTGTCTGCAGTCATAGTCCAGATGTCTGTGCTTCCATTTAAATCTTCTTTTCAGCAAGACATGAATTAATTAGAGTAAAGCAACTTGTCAGTGTATCTCTGAATTACTGTTTCTGATCAGAATGAATCAAGTTTCTTTCATAAGTTGAAATTATATGATGTAAGAGGTAAAAACCTTGATATCATTCTGCATCAAGGAGACAGTAACCTCCAACAGGTTGCATACCCTTCCCTTACTATTCAACATATAAACCACATGTTTCACTTCTCTTGGATTATTTTAGGCCTATCTATATTTGCTGGAAGTGTTTCCCTGCCAACTGCTGAAACAGCAACATTTTGTCATAAGTCTTGGTGATTAGAAGTTATCTGACATCACAGTTTTGTTTTGTTTTTTTGTGTTTAGTAGTGTTTGTTTTCATACTCTCACAGGCTGAGAATCCCTCTTATTTTTATATAATTACATTCACGAAGAACTAGTCGCATACCCCACACCAGCAACAGAAGCAAAAGAAAACACACTGCCATTTTCATCTTCAAATTAAACACGGTCTTACTATCTTCTGTAGCTGGAGTAATGGATAAACCAGATAGTTAGTCAGACCTCAGTTTGGGTTAAGAACCCACCTGAGCACAATTCAACTAACTACTGTGGGAGAATGAGCTGCTAATACTGTGAGTCATTCGAGTGTCCCAAAACTGCCTTATCAATAATACCAATCTAACAAGTAGTACAGGGAATATCAAGAAATTTAGTCCGCTCCACTAGTGAGATTTGTAGCTACTGCAGAAGCAAGACTGCAAGTAGGAAAATGCCTTACATTTTCCTATAGTGATTCTTGGGAAAGCCTTGTGGAACACATAAGGCATAATAATTCTGCCATAGCCCAGTGTGGGCCCCCTTATTGAAGCAGGGCCCTATTGAGTCAAATGGGTCCAATTGGCCTAAGGCCAACCCTGACTCACTGAGTTAGCATGAGCAGATGAGAAAGAATCAAGAAAAGGCAACTATCAGAGACAATCATTATAAATAATAACAATAATGATATTACTACTACTACTAATAATAATAAATAATAATAATAATTACTACTACTACTACCAATAATAATAAATAATAATAATAATTACTACTACTACCAATAATAATAAATAATAATAATAATTACTAATACTACTACCAATAATAATAAATAATAATAATTACTACTACTACTAATAATAATAAATAATAATAATAATAATTACTACTACTACTACCAATAATAATAAATAATAATAATAATTACTACTACTACAACCAATAATAATAAATAATAATAATAATTACTACTACTACTAATAATAATAAATAATAATAATAATTACTACTACTATTACCAATAATAATAAATAATAATAATAATTACTACTACTACTACTACCAATAATAATAAATAATAATAATAATTACTACTACTACTACCAATAATAATAAATAATAATAATAATTACTACTACTACTAATAATAATAATAAATAATAATAATAATTACTACTACTACTACCAATAATAATAAATAATAATAATAATTACTACTACTACTACCAATAATAATAAATAATAATAATAATTACTACTACTACTACCAATAATAAATAATAATAATAATTACTACTCTTATTAATTGTAGTATTATTGCTGTTATGAGGGTGTTTGTAATGCTGTATTTTGGTTGGTTGTTGAAATACAAAGATGTCAAAGACCTTTTTGTCATTGCATTTGTTAGCATCTGTGTCGAGTCCTGAAATTCAGGATTAGAAAAAGTACACAAATCCAGTTATGCATTGATAGATTGTGACATATTATAGCTCTAAGGGTTGATTGTGGCATACTACAGTCCAAGAGGTTGATTGTGACATACTACAGCCCAAGAGGTTGATTGTGACATACTACAGCCCAAGAGGTTGATTGTGACATACTACAGCCCTAGGGGTCGATTGTGACATATTATAGCCCTAATGGTTGATTGACTACAATATTAACATAACCCAAGGTTATGCTTTACTACTTAATAGTACTAGTAATAATAATTTGTTTACTTAAGCAAACAACATTACTTAGAAGTTATTGTATAAAAATTTAAAATAAATCTCTTCAAAAATTCAGATAAATTCTAACACAATGATAAAAAATAATCAAAACACAAACAGTAAATAAAGAAACATTTCAGTATAAAATACAAGAATGTGATAATTTCTTTAAGTCAGTTTAGTATTCCTAAGGGTATTTAGGCAGGGCTAGGGTGTCAGTTGAAATGTAAATGGCCTGTCAGTATGCCAGCTTCTAATCTTACTGGGTCAAGAATGCTACAGGAATGCAACAACCAAAGCCAAGGCCTTCAGAAGAGCATATTTCAAATGAACCACAGTAACCTAGAACAGTCACTTATCTTCTAAGCAGAGTGTCCAAGTGGTCTGGAAATGCCAAGCAAACATAGCAGAGTGGCAGATCTATGTTCCTATATGACACCAAAGGAATGCTGTGAAGGTGATTGCCTCTTGAACTGGTAATTAGTGCATAGCAACATATTGGTTACACAGGAGATTGTGAAGATCTATTAACTACCTTGGTTTCCATATTTTTTTACATCCTTATATATGCCAAGAACATCTCTCAAGCACTTTGACTTATGGGGGCTTTATATATCTAACAAGGGAAGGGCAAAAATAAAGCAAAAATCTATTACAAATTATCTTAAAAAATCAGAAATGCTTTTTAACTGTAAGTATTATAAACATGAAATGCATGTTATGATTGAGCCTGTTACATAAGTATTATAAAAGTATTATAACACTATTGTAATATACCTCATAGCAATATTGTACTCATGCTACTGTGTATTGCATAATATTTTGATGTGCTGTGCATTTAAAATGTTTAGATGTTCTTTTATAGTGAATATGTATTACAACATTCATGTATGCCTACTGTGATTCTGTATTATTATTATTAATAATATTATTATTATGATGATTATTAGTATTATAATTACCTTATGTTGACAGATACATTTTATAGCAGCAGTGTCCTGGCTCACCACTGTAAAACCGATGTTGACTGACTTGGATTTACCTGATAAAAATATCCAAAATAAATGAGCAAATATTTCTGGGCTAAGAACAGTGCTGTGAGTTGTAATGGTTATAGGTGATGGAAGTATCTCACAAAGCACATGCAGTAGCTGGAGAGACCACAGAAGTTCCTCACCAGGAGAATCCAGGGCCTCAAACATCTACCCTACATAGATAGGCTAAAAGCCATGCCCCTCTACTCAGTCTCATACAGACTCCTCAGAGGTGACCTCTATCTGGCATGCAAAGCAATCTCAGACCCTGCCTTGATGGGACTGCTGCATATCCGCAAGTCAAGCTCCACTTGAGTAACCCACAAGCGTGACCTCAACCTGGTCTGTGGCATCAATAGGACTTGTTGGCAGGACAAATGTGTGTCCCAGAGACTCCACCTTCTGTGGAATAAACTCCTTCTTCATGTCAAGCAGAGTACCTCATTAACCCGTTTTAGGCACAACCTAGATAACTGGATGGGGAACAGAAAATACACCCTTGGGATTCCACCTGTGTCCCTGCTGGACAAGGGCATTGGGTGCTGACTTGTTGGAATATGGGTTAAATTCTTGGCTAGGCTTGTAAGAGCCTCAGGACCAATAACCTAGTAACTTCTTGATCCTATGAGCCTATGAAGTTAGTAAGTAATACAAACCTCATAAGGTCTAATCATCACCAAATATTAATCTCCTAAGGCTTGGTTGAATGTATATGTTACTTTCTTAATAGATATAAAAAGAATGCATCACAAGACCATCATAATTTGAGAGGAAAATAGAAACATCCATGATTTCAAAAACATTTCTCAGATACTCAGTATGAGCAGTTGTTAAAAATAAACAATTATCCTCCTAAGTATTTTTCCTGGGTGCAGAATATACAGTGTAACAAGCATGAAAAATCATCAGCATTATGAAAATTCATTTTTTATATATCTACTGATATGAACTACAGTGTCCTGAAACCCCTTCTGAGTGATTCTAAATTCTGTCTCTTAAGTACAGATAGTAGTGACTTAAGAACAATTTTGTAATACTCTAAACTCTATAATAAGCAGTTGTAGCCAGAGCCATGGTATATACAGATAAAGCTGTGACTACAGCCCTTGGGACCTTGTTCAATTAGCAGCTCCGGCATCTGAAGCATTAGCAGGGAGGATGGGCATGGCCTCCTTGGGGAGGGGTAGGGGGCATGTGCATGAGGCAGACAACATGGTGAAATTTTCATTGAGGAGGCTAAGGAAACTACAATGAAGTGGAGGACAGCTTGCCAATGTCAGCTCCTCATAAAAGTGAGCAAAAGATCTGTGAAGTGTACCCTTTGCAATCCCCACCTACAGAGTATTACTAGAGGTCCAGGGTGAGAGGGAGTGAGCCCATTACTAGGAAATCACTCCAGGCAGCAGTATGATGAGGACCTGGGATGACTTACCTTCTTGTCAGTCCCAGCCCTTACATGAACTAGTCTCTGTGAGGCCAGAAGAGGTATGAAGACCCAGTGATCATAGAGAGGCACAGGGGGCCATAGAGAGTCAGCTGTAGGGGATAAAATAGGTACAAAAAAATTCTAAAATTAAACAACTCATAGCTTCTTACCATATATCAAAAACTTTACATTCGCAAGCTGTGAATTGTAATTAGTGTACCCAGTAAAGGGACCAGTCTGAAACACACTATGAAAATTTACATATTATAATTTTACCACCATGCAACTTTAAAATCTTAGACCATTTCCTCCAAGTTGCAAATACTACTCAGATGCTAGACCATGATTAAAAAAATGAGGGTGGAACAAGAAAAGGTAAAACTCATAGCACAAACAAACCCAGTATCCAACTTACAATCCAATTGGCTACTATTCGACATAAACAAAAAACAAAATAAAACTCCACCTGGTTCTAACCTACCTATCCACTGCTTATCCATAGTAAAATTGAATATACTTCTGCAGAAAATTGCAGATAGCAGAACTAAAAAGCATCTTGCTATGTTACTAGAAGACTTCCATCTAAATGTACATAGCCCATCATTAAACACATCACAGATCCCATCATTGATGATAACCTAAAGCAGCTAGTACTTCAACCCACACACCCAAATCTCATATCCAGCACCCAGTCCTTATTAGATTTATTAATCACAGGTCAATACACACTGGTCTCTAATGTAACTATTCACCCAGCATCTCTCTGTGATCATTGTCCATTTAGCTTATACCTACAATTGCATCATTCAGCTCCATCTTTGCAAGCTCCTAAAACAAAACTCCATTGCACAGACCACTGCTTCTCTGTTCTCTATCCTATCCTCTAACTAAATTACTTAACTCTACTGTAGTGTCTCCTAGTCTCTTCCAGCTCTCATAGCCCCTGACATATTATTATACCTATAACCCTCACAGTCAATAGCCTGCTCAAAGGTCTCCACAGCATAACTATATACAATTGTATTTACCTCTGTTATAAGTTTGTAACCTTAAACTCTGCTTGTACTTGACTTTTGTTTACACTTTTTGTGCAAAATCAGGAAAAACTACAACATTTCAAATCATCATGAAAAGAACAACTCAAAAATGAATCTGCTTCCCCTTGCTTTAGAGATGCTGGCTATTAAAAAGTGTTGTATAAACTCCATCAGCTATGTTGCATAGCTTCTGTGTCAGCTAGTTACCTTTATTATGACTGACCTATGCTTCACCTATAAGCTGCATGGTTATCAACTGTAAATTCTGTATATAAATGCTGTACTATAACCAGTAGTTTGCCTTTATTCTGTTCAGTGTATAATGCATTCCTGTATATTACACACACACACACACACACACACACACACACACACACACACACACACACGCACACGCACACACACACACAAAATCACATGCACACATTGAGGTCAAAAGTGTATCACTCTATTTACTTACTGTACTTTCTTTAAATTTATGGGTCATGGCTAAAAAGGGTCAGTGGACCAGCTCACTTGATGACCCCAAAAGACAATTAATAAGTAATATAATATAATATAATATAATATAATATAATATAATATAATATAACTTTTGCCATATGATTCTGGTGGATAAAATATTATAAAGTACTTAAAACAACAATTAATGTTTCTACAAACATTTATGTAGTTGAACATGTACGTTGTTAATTATGCATGTAGTTGAACATGTATGTTGTTAATTATGCATGTAGTTGAACATGTACGTCGTTAATTATGCAGGTCGCACACCATTCTTCATACTAGTGCGTTCCAATGGTTCCACATGAACATAGTGATCAATATTCAGATATTTCTGTCATCAAGACCTAATCACACATGGCAGCTTGTACTGTACAGTTAAAGACAGCTGATACCCCTTTTCAAAATCACATTTAGCAGGCAGATCAGTCAGATAAATGCATATGAGCTGCTTTAAGTATCATGTCCTACAAAGAGCATTCCTGTATGAATGCTTGTCCAGCAAACCGGTTATTAGCAATCTCTGCTGGCCAGTACTTCATAATTTCTGAGTGGGATGCACAGATTATATGTATGTATATATATATATATATATATATATATATATATATATATATATATATATATATATTTATATATGTGTGTATGTGTATAAACATCGGAAATGAGAGGTCTGAAATGTTTTGTCCTTTACTCTGATTACCCCTAAAAGGTTAGTTTTTCAAATATTTCTTAATGTATCCTCTTGACAGAAATATGTATAGACTCTTTGTCAAATGGGTCAGCAGTTTGGTACAGAACTTTTTTGCCAAAAAAGTTCTGAGATCAAAAACAATTATGCCAGCCTCGTACTGTTTTGTGCTGCCTGATATTAACACATCCCTACTCCTTGTTTGCTTCTTTTGTTTTCTTTTGGGTTTTGTCACCACATTTATCATTTTGCAAATTGGATAAATATCCTGCACACCAACGTATAAGTTCTACAAGGTGTTGACCCAAAAGCAATATATTTTTACAAAAATAGTTATACTTGGCAACTCTAACATATGTCTCCATGGGGAGCAGATAAATAAAAAAAAAACATGGGGGAATATCCTAGCCTGATAAAAAGTGGTAAGGTAGGAGGGACACAATAAATAGTACAAATTTACACTAAACTTGTTAAACTTTGCTATTTCGTGCATGCATGGTTAGTGAAGAACCTGTGCAAACATTTTACCCATATAATACTTGACTTGCACATGAGTATAACAACTCTGACAGGGTCTTCAGTTTATGCTTATGTAGTGACTGAATTAGGCAAATACACAGGTGGGCAAAAGAAGGCAATGTCTGGAGATGACCTGCAAAACATCAGCATGAAAAATACAAAAAGGGAACAAAGATGTTGACAGGTGACATTTTATCAAAAAAAATAATCTGGAGAAATGGAGTTCTCCCAGAAGTGCTGTGTGACAAGCCATAACAATGTAAGGGTCTAAGGCCTGTTCATTTTGGGTGAGGTCCTACGCATTAAATATATAGGGTTATCACATTTTCATATGGTGAAACTGGACAATATGGTACTGAAACTTGAATTTAAACAACTGTTCTTGTTTCAGTAAAAATGCACACAGCAGTCCAAATTAAGACACTTCTGTAGAAAGCAGGACAGGGCAAAGAATGTATGTAAGGTATTCTTTTAAATGTCTGGCACAGACTTTGTGTTATAATAAATGAAGTACTGTTTACCTTGACCAACTCAAGCTTTAATTGCATGTGCTGCAGTTTCTTTAAGTGCATTGGAAACAGGTGCTTTTTTGCACATAGTATAATTGTTAATTTCTTACTGTAGCAATGACTTAGGTTCAGCTTATCATTGTTTATCATCCTCTGAGATCAATAGAAAATTGAGAAAAATCAATGATTTTTTTTCACGTTTCAACAGAGATTACTGTTTCTCCAAGTTATAGTGACCTTAAAATGAGAAAGTACATGTAAGGGGTGGGGAATAATGTCCCTGCTGGAGTATAGGGGGACCTGACCCCTCCCCATGAAACCACTTGTTGTTTACAAATTTCAGTTGTTGTCAGGTGAATGTGTTTAGAGCTTATATGTCCTTGAGTTAATGAGTTTTGCACAGAAATATACAAATTACTGCCCTTAAATCTTAATAGCTTGTACACTTAAATGGAATATAGAAACACCTATTAAATATACAAGATGAAACATCTTTGTGTAAATATAATTAAGACATTGCAAAATCTCCATGCCTCCTTAACAAATTGGAAGTAGAGAGGCAATATGTGGAGGGATGTGGGGGCATTTGTGTGCATCAGAGTCCAGATAGTTTGGGATTTTAGCTTGGAGTTATTTGTATAGGTATTTTTATAACCTTTGCAGACTTTTTTCCTTGAGTAAATGGTGGATGCTGGGGGTAAATTTGGGAGCAAGAGAAGTACTTGGGGACATGTTTATGGGGGTGTGCTGAGTTTGCATTTGGGAGATTCCCTGCATAGCGCTTTGTCAGGGATGTTGGGAGCAAATTATTCTTTTGAGTTGGGACATGAATCTGGGTTGCCCAGACACAGTGAGTCCCTGTTGGATTTGATAATATTGGCTACCAGGAAAGCAGTTATTTGAAGGTTGAAATCAAAGTCTAAGCCAGCTGTCTCTGAGTACTGAATACTGAGGGGGAAATGAAAGAAATGAGATCTTTGGGGGGTTGAGGGAGCAAATTGAATGAAATGGGCAGAATTTGTGAGAACAATACATGCAAAATGATGTTTGGGATGAGGAGTACAATTTAAAGGAAGGCAGGGAATTGAGCAAATTATGTAATGTTGGAGTGAATGGACATTATTGGAAAGAAAGCAAATGTGTAGGCCGCATGAAATATATAGGGGAGATGTTGTTGTGGTTTGTTTGTTTTTATTTTGCTGTATATGCACTTGTGTAACTTTTTGAAGGTGCCACGTTTGATAGAGATGTGTAGAGAAAAGAAAGAGAAAGTGCAGTGTAATATAGCATATCTACTCTGATCTGCTCTAATTCCAAACAAGTGCAAGAAAACAACACTTCTCCTTTCCTTATCTGCAACTTTTATGAATATCCCAACCATTTTGATATGAACTGTCCAGTCTAGCAACTTGCACCTTTTGCCTCACACCTTCTCAGTGGAGAATTGTTTCTAAATGTGCAGTTTAAAGTGGATTGCTAGTTCTGGCAAGCATGACTTTTCTACCCCCTATTTCTTTCTTTTCATTCTAAACTCATCACAATTCTTGTACTTGTATTTCAAGTTTCTCCTCATGTCATGGAAGAAATTCAGTTTCTTAATATTTTTGACAACCTCACCATAATGACTGACTTTCTTTTACCTTCTCCAACAGTAGGATTTCCTTGTCCTTCCAGGACCTCCTGAATTATTTAACATGTTCCAACATTGGTCTTGCAAAGGTCTACTAAATGTGGATCCTCATACCCCTGAACATACAGCCTAATGTTTGGTTTGCCTTTTCTGCGATTCTGTCTTTTGGAGCCTGATTATTCACACCTTCTTTAACATAGTAAACTTTTCTCTTGTTTTGGGATCTAGAAACTGGTCGCAAGTATTTATTGCACCCCAGATTGTCCTACCCCTGGTGCACTATAGTGCATTTAGAAGGAACAAAGTAGGCCTGGCAGAACTTGAAACGTGTGTGGATTCTTCACGTCACTCAATAGATTTATGATCACATCAGAAACAAATCACTCTAGCTTAATATCATCTACAAGGAGATTAATCCAGTTTCCTGTGCCCTGCCTTTGATCAGACAGTATCAAAGACATCAGCAGATGGCAGCTAGTGGACAGGTGATGACTAATGTTCATCTTACACCATTTTCTTAACTGCAGTGTACTTCCGCCCTTGTGCTTGCTCTGTGAATCAGAAATGCTCACTCTGTGGCTTTAGTTGCAGTTCAACGACTCTTCAGCCCCTTTGCTTGGATCTGTTTGGTGGGAGTAGTTTCCTTTTCTTCAGCTCTTACTGTTAAATGCTCTATCCTATTTTTCAGGTTGTCTTCTGTATTTTTTGCTCTTGAGGCTTGAATGGACTTGCTGACTATAAAATGTTTCTGAGCAGCAGAACATGCTGGGGGAAGTGTTTAGGAATTAGCAGCAAACAAACTGGAATAAAGTGTGTGATAAACATACTGGACAAAGACAGATCATTGGGAGACACGTACCACTTCTTTCTCCACAGAGATTTTCCCGAGTATTATCATCCTCATTATTCCGCTCTAGTCACTTATCTGTTATTCTGCGGACTTTCAGTCTCTTGCCCTCTCTGTTTCTTAAAAAAGTTGCAATGAGAAACTAACCCAAAGGCATTAAAGATCTCTTTATATCACAGCCACAAGGTTGACTTGACCACCTCCCTTGGAACCCAGTTACAGAACTCTATCAGCTTAGTTTTCCAGATTCTACCCTGTTATTCCATGTTGGAATTCACTAGGCACCTCATTCTGTATTAGTAATTGTGTGGGCCTTGACTTAGTATTGACATCATTAGTTGACATTCCTCTAAAGACAGACCGACTGTGCTGTAATTTTTTTTCCTTGTGCTCTGAGTAAGGATGGATATAATTACTGCTGGCGTCTAATTCCACAGGATCTCATGTTGTCTAAAACGTTTTTAGATGAGCTCTGTGAGATGCCTGCTTAATGTCGCAGCAGCCTTCTTGCATGTCTGGGATAGGATGCCTATTAAGCCCCTGTGTTTTATCATTCCTTATTGCTCTTTTCGTTTATCTTACTTCTTCATCTGAATTGCCTCATCAGTCCACCAAATCCCCATGTACACTCCTTCTGTCATGGACCAGTAATGTGTTCCTATGTGACATCTGCTTACCTGATCTCTGTCTGTACATTTTCCAAGTTTGTTTAATAACTGTATTTTTATTTCTAGTGTAGATTACATAGTCATTCTTTCAGTTAAATTATAATAATGTATAAATCATCTGCACTGTTTAGAAATTTTTTGAAACAGAAATCTCATGATTGCATGATGGTGACCATGCTTTTGGGTAACATTTATCTTTATTAGAAAGTACCTGAAGCAATTTGCAAAAATGTGACTCTTTGACTCACAGTTTAAAACCAAGATGATCTTTTTTCAACCACAGTTTTCAATAGGGAACTTCACCTTCTGTGTCTGTCCTTTTGTCCAATCCAAGCTTCTATTTTCTGCATGGTCTCTACCTACATTACATATTCAGACTGTTTTTCAGTTGTTCTTGAATAAAATGCCTGTTTTTTCATTAAATAGTTAGTTTAGTAATTTGAAGCTTCTTCTCCTTGGTGATGTTTTGGTTGGCATCTCAATCGTATTCAGATGTATAGACTGTCATACAAATGCATAAATCAATACCTTAGTTCCATTAAAATGAAGTGTTAGCAGAATTCTAGCCATTAAAAGAAAAATGGATTCAGCAATTGTTGAAAAATATGTATTAATTCATTATCCTGTGGAACTAATTAGTTTGATTATTTATACATTTGTGTAGTATTTCAGAAGAAGCATTGCTTCTTTCCCAGGTGTCGACCTTGTTACTGTATTGCTATTTTAAAGTATACCATAATTTTGAAATATAATGTGTCCTTGCAGCTGAAATGACATACATTTTCCAAGTTAGGAATGAAGAATAGATGACTCATAGTGTTTTATTTTACTTACAAGAATTGTGTTTCTGCAGAGTCAACATCTTATTATAATCCTTCTAGTTTACGTGTAGCACCTTCTCCTTGTATAATGACATTTTTTTATACACGTTATAGTATTAATTCTTTGCAACTGTAATGTAAATCGGGGTGCAATATGTCTATTGG
This sequence comes from Protopterus annectens, assembly GCF_019279795.1. NCBI lineage: Eukaryota > Metazoa > Chordata > Ceratodontiformes > Protopteridae > Protopterus > Protopterus annectens. The sequence continues at coordinate 684,369,702 of NC_056728.1, read as the reverse complement.
ACTAATGTAGGCAACAAAACTGAAAAATTCTGATGGAAGATAAATGATAGATGCTTGGGTTTATCTAAGTGTTACAGGTGGTACTCACTACTGCATCATAAAACATCTGTTCCATCTGTCCTAGGCAGATCTAAGGCCTTCAAGTAATTGATCAGTACTAATTCCTTGGTCATGCCACCTTGTGATATTATTATGGCTTTGGTCCATGCAATGCCATTGTATGTAACTGGCATCTATTGGAAGGAAAAGTAGGACTTTTCTTCTCTATTTTAGAAGTGGCACAAGATGTTGGAGACCTTGTTTCCTAAATGTTGCTGGTGGTTTCATTGTTACTCCCTCTTTCAGAACATTCATAAAGCCACACATATGGAAGACTATGTCTGGTTGTTATTTAAAATGTAAAAAGCAGAAAAGAGCTACAATAAAGAGAAACACTGCAGCCTTTGTGGATTTCAATGCTGAAAACTTTAATGCTTGATAGTGATGTCACCAAGCAGAACCACCTACCAACCATTATGATAGTCAAACTCTTTTACTTCTTAAAAGGTAATCGAGAACAAGGGCAAATCCCTTATAAACAAAAATAAATAAACTGTAGTTTGAAAGTCCTCTTTCTGAAGTGTAGCTTCTCATAAGTGTTCCAACAAGGTAATTTAAAAATTTAATTCAGATAAAAATAATTTCAAATACACTATTCACACATCAAGATGTTTCTGCGACATTAAATATTTGCCACTATCTCCAAAGTAAAGTTAAAAGGACATAGGTTATGCTGTTATATATATTATACTACCTACATATGTTTTGCATCCGGTTAGTACTTTTATTATTCAAAAATACATTAGAAAAGCCAAGATCACATATTCATCCGTACAACCAAAGATCACTAAAATAACTATAGATAAACTTGCTTATCCTTTTAGCCATAGCTGTATAGCAACATTAGAGAGAAAGGTACAGGTCTTTATTATAAATTATCTACTTCTCTGAAGTACAGGCTTACACAGAAGGCCTCTGGCTAATAAAGTTCGCAGATGACTGCAAACTAGGAGCCATAGTCAAGTCCCCAAATGATGTGGACATCCTACAGAAGGGCCTCACTGAGACAGATGCCTGGTGTCAGAGCCATGGTCTCAAGCTCAATGCCAAAAAGTCATCATCCCCTTTGGTAAAAACTCTGTACCCATGAACTACCACATAGGCAGCAATCTACTTAACACCGAATGCGTGATAAGAAACCTTGGGACCCAGGTGGACAGTCGCCACTCCTTTGATAGTCACATCGCCAAAGTAGTCAGGAAGTCCTTCTACATGGCACACCTCATCATATAAGGGTTCTCATCCAGGAAAAAAAAAGGTCATTGCTCCCCTCTACTCATCACTCATTAGACCCATTATAGAGTACAATGCCCCTTTTGGTATGTACCTCACAAGACATCTAGAACAACTGGAAAGGCCACAGAAGTACCTCACAAAGAGGATTACTGGCCTCAAACAAATGCCCTACACTGACCACCTCAAAAAACTCCAGCTTTACTCCGTAGCATATCGCCTACTCCGAGGTGATCTCTGCCTAACATATAAAGCTATGTCAAACCCAAAGCTGTTGGACATGCTACACCTAAAGAAATTCCAATCCCTCCTAGCTACACGCTCTAGGGACCTAAACCTTGTCACCACAATAAACAGGACATGCTGGAGGGATAGAATCCTGTCCCAGAGACTTCCTATACTCAGGAACAAGCTACCCATCTATGTCAAGCAAAGTTCTTAATTAGCACTCTTCAAGAAAAATCTTGATGAGTGGATGGTAAATAGGAAATACACCCTGGGGATCACTTCTGTGTCTCTGCTGGACAGTGGCACAGGAAAATAACTTTCTTGGGTGGTGTAAGCTATGGTACCTTGCTGGCTAGGCTTACGTAGGCCCTTGGGCCGATAGCCTAGTACCTACCTATGAACCTATGAATATATATTTTGATACCAACAGAGGACCGGGGTTCATATCTTCAAGTGACAATTTCTTATAGTTCTTCTTTCTATATTTTCATATTGTTGGAAAAGGTAGTATACAAGCAAAGGCAAATCTTTCTTATTGAACAGTCTATTGTTAGACAAGCAACATAGTTTTCAGCCAGATACTAACCTGTTCAGAATGGCCAATCCATATCAACAGAAAAGCAGATGAAGGGAGACAGGCACAATATTTTTTTCAAAGGTATTTGGCATTACTTGGTATATTTCCTCATGGAAACTTATTTGACCTTGAAAGGGTGGCCTAATGGTTAAGGTGCTTGCCTTACAAACACAAGGTGCAGGGTTTGAGTCTCACAAGGGGATAATTGTCTTGGCTTGCAAGGGCAGTTAGCCTAGTATGAACCTAGAAATATTCAATAAAATGGTTTTCTAGATATGTTCATTGCATGATGCAAGTAGTTATGTTGCAAATATGCTATAAACTAAATATTTCTGTTCCCCAGAATGTTATACCATAGTCTTCATGCTTCTACATGTTGTCAGGTTCCTCCCCTCTGTGGCATTTCTATCATAGTCAACGTCTTCAGTATAAACTGTACTGGGGCAGAATAAAATCCGCTGATGCTGTCTTTAAGAATTTGTCTCTCTTATACATACACCATTTCACTTGACACATTTGAACATGTCCTGCAAATGGAAACCAATATAGCAAGGCATCTGTAGATCTTTTTTTGTTATTTCAGACCCACTGGGATCATCAAGGTATTCATGTTAATAATTTACAGTTCATTTACTGTGTATTCTCAAATACAGCTGTATTGCTTACTTCTCCAGGATCTATAAAACTATTGAGCCTTTTGTAGTCTGAAGGCAAATAAATCTAGTAACTGTTGAGAGTAAGGTTATTAATTAGATGATCTTTAAAAAACAGAAAACATGATCTGCTGGCTGACTCAGGGAAGGAATGTGGATGGAAAACAGGACCTAAAAATTAAAATTCCACTATATAGAAAAGTTGTGTTACCTATTTCTTTATACTGCTGCAAACATATTTTATAGATTGTTTAACTCATATGTGAGAAACAAATATTTAAAAGTCACTCAAAACCAGTCATTGACACTTTTACACTTTTACTGAGGATTTCCAGACTTAACATTAGTTTTCATTACTTCCCTCTTATGAGAAAGTAATTGTGATCTGACATTACAGACTATGGTGAATTAATCTTATCATCTGTCATCAAACAGGTCATTATGGGAGAAAAGTAGCTTTCCAAGAAAACAAGATCACATCAGGATGTTTGCCCTCATAAGGACATTCAAGGTCAGAAAAAAAATAAAATTAGTAATAACTAGTTATTGCTCTTCTAGCAGGTTAAAATTGTTTTTAATTTTTGTCTGTAAGATCATGTTTATTCTGGTGTTGTCCTTCATAGGTAAGTTTTGCCTGTAAGATCATGTTTATTCTCTTTAGCTTCTGGTGTTGCCCTTCATAGGTCTGTATTAGGGTCACTGTGGTTACCCATTTATTCTGATAAGATTGTAGTAATGACATATTAATGCAATATTCAAATGATGCAGTATGTTAGTAATTTGATAACACACCAAGCAAAGTAAAGAAGAACCCACGTTCTTAGTGAAAACCTATACAAGTACAAATTGTTGTTTTATACTATGTTGTATGAATTTTCAAGTAATTTAATATGCTGTTTGAGTGAAATCTGGCCAACAGCCTAAGGTGTTTATTTTCCTATTCACATATTTGCATTTTGTGAATCAGTTTCTCCTACTGGCCTTATCTCATTTACAGATATAACTGGGAGAGAGAAAATAACTCAGAGTAAATAAATAATACAGCATACTAAAGGAGCATACACTCAAACAAATATGGACAAAGTTAACATACAAAAGAATAAGTGAGCTGTGATACATGACAGTCTAATCAATGGTGGAGAGTAACCTAGTTAACGTAATTGGGACCAGTACCTGTGAATGACATCCATTGTTCACATGTATCTGATAAGCAGTTATCAAGCTGTTCAGTACAAGTAAGAATGGGATAATTTATGACATTCATGACTATTCTTGCTCTCAGCACCAATTTGGCACAGTATAAAAATCAAGACAGCTGCATCATGTTAGATACTGTTAGGTAAAATTATAAACACAGACTGTAAATTGTTATTTAAGTGTCCAATAAATTCAAGTAAATAAACAATGTAAGATATGATATAACCCAACTTAAAACATATTCTTATGTCTCAAGTAATATCAGAAAAATATAAAGACAAAAGGCTAGTTTAATTTTTTGTGGGGGGCCCTATTTCCTGTTGACTATAAGCCCTCCTTGCAATCTAGTAGCTATTCACTCCTTCATAGGAGGAGAGATGTTCCTGGCCCAGTTGCTCCCTGTAAAGTGACAGCTAATCACAGAAGCAGTCCTTTGGGCAACCATTATGGTTTTTCTGCTTAAGGTTCTAACTCTATCCCAGTTGGCTGTTGTTAGCATTGGCGTCATCACAGAAGGCCCTACATACATGCATGCCTCTCCACACAATCACACACACATACACACACACACACACACACGCACACACACACACACACACACACACACACACACACACACACACACACACACACACACACACACACACACAGACATTGCAGAGCATCACATCAGCAGCTTGTCTACAAGCCTTGCCTCTCCTTACATGTGATGATTAGCCAACTGGAACCATCACTCCCTGGCCCTAGGATGGGTGAACCAGTATTAGCCATTCACTCTTACTGTCTCCCACCTGGCCTTTCTGGCATGCTAGCCATCAGGTGAACTTGAGTCACCTGGAATGCAGTTAGGGCTTTGTCCCTTTGTGCCACAGAGCTGGAGTCATTTTAGCTAGTTTTGGCAGTGGGAGAAAAAATGGGAAGATTGGATTAGTAAGCTAGTGGTACTTATTGTAATAATTTAGGTAGCCTCGCTAACAGAAGGATTCTTAAACTATATAAGAAATTGCTATATGGTTTTAACTGCACTACATAGGATCATAGGATCATAGGAAGTTAATAGGCTAATGGCCCTGGAGTCCTTACAAGCCTAGCCAAGAATTTATCTCCAAAAAACAAACCTCAGTCAGCACCTGTCACCCCGTGTCAATGAGGGAAAAAGGTGGAACCCCTGGGACAAATTTGTGGTTTCCCATCCACTCATCAAGGTTGTGCTTGAAGAGGGTCAGTGAGGTACTCTGTTTGACATGTATGGGAAGTCTATTCCAGAATCAGGGCAGCCTCTGGTAAGCAAACCTGTCTCTTAGGCAGGTTTTGTTGATGTTGCATATTAGATTTAGGCCTATTGAGTGGGTAATATGCGAGGAGTTAGACTTGCAGATATGGAGCATCTCTAGTAGGGCAGGGTCCAATATTGCCTTGTAGGCGAGACAGATCACCTCTGAGCAATCTGTATGACATTGAGTAAAGTGAGGTATTTCTGTGGCCTTTCCATTTGGTGCAGGTGTTTAGAGAGATACATACCAAACGGGGCATTATATTTAATTATAGGTCTAATGAGGTAGTAGTACAGAGAGGTAATAACCTCCTTTTTTCTGGATGCAATCCCTTTACCTATGAGATGAACTGGGTAGAAGGCTTTTCTGACCACTGCCACCTCATGATGGTCAAATATGAGATTATTGTCAACCTGCGTACCCAGGTCTCTCACCACAGGTTGTGTGCTTAGGGGGTTGCCGTTGATGTAGTAATCATTAGTGGCTGTGTTTTTGCCGAATGGTATGATAATACATTTTTTTGCGTTTAACTCAAGGCCATGACTTTGGCACCAGTTATCTGTAGCTGTGAGACCCTCTTGCAGTATGTTAATGTCATTTGGGAAGTCAATGACAGCACCCAACTTACAGTCATCCACAGACTTGGTTAGCCACAGGCACTTGGTCTTTGCCTGGACCTCAAAGAAGTAGATGCCAAACAGTAGGTGTCCCAGGACAGATCCCTGGGGAACACCACTAGCGACAGGTCTGCTGTTGGAAGGGGTGGCACCTTTTTTGAATTTGTGGGTCCTATCTGTGAGCCAGTTGGCCACCCATCTGATGAGACAGGGATTAACACCAAGTTGTGTTAACTTTTCAATGACGCCCGAGTGGGGGATTGTGTCAAAGGCCTTAGCCAGGTCAAAGTAAGCTGCATGTACTGACTTTCCCTCATCCAGGGCCTTGGTGATGGTCTCAAAGAAGTCAACTAGGTTCAATAGGCAAGATCTGCCCTTGATGAATCCGAACTGGGTGTTGTCCAGTATTTCGAGATTGGCTATACCCTTGTTTATGAGATCCATAATAATACGCTCCATGGCTTTACAGATTGGACTTGTCAAGCTAATATTATCTATAAGCATGAAATTAATGACTGAATGCACTTTCAAGGACTGAATAAGGGCACATTTTTAAACAGGGACTGGATTACACCTAATGTATTTATTTATTTTGGTTTGTTAATGAGGGTAGGGCAAAGAAAATGTTAGAAATAGTACATTAGTATAAAAATGAAATCTAGGTGCACAAAGAAACACAAGGAAAAGTAACTGAATCAAAACAAACACACATATTAGCAAAAGCGATTCAAAGAATCTTTTCATAGAATCATAAAAAATGCAAAGCATTAGGCCAGACGACCATTTACACATTGCTAGTAATCACGGTTAGACACTACCTCCTTTTTCAAGGAGCAATAGACCAGCCAGGTTGGGGTGAATTTATAAAAATCCATCCAATTATCTGATTCCTTTTTAATGAAAGATTGACCTGGATTAGAAATTTGTAGTTGTCTCATGACAAATCTGTCTCTCTACTGTAATTGGTTTATTTCAGATCTCTGGTCCTAGTATTCACTGGATTGTTTGATTTGTGGAGATATAACAGGTCTTCAACAAATGGATCCCTATTGGTCCAGAAAGCAAGGTATAGTTCTCTCATAAGGAGTCTGTAGGAAACTGAATACAGTGAGAAATCATCCAGCCTTAATTGGTAGATCAGTTTTTTTAAGCCCACAATCTCTTTTGGTAGGACCCTTTGAGGTCTCTCCAACTGCTTCTGTGTCTGGTAAAATACATCCCAAAGGGGGGGGGGGGTATTGTATTTGATGATGGGAATGATCAGTGTAAAATATAGAGGGCTAAGGACTTCTTTCTATCTCATGGAGATACCCCTTGCAATTAGCTGTGCTAGGCAGAAGAACTTCCTAACTTCTGTTACAACATGATGATCAAAGGAGAGTGACTTATCTACCTATGTTCCAAGGTCTCTCACAACATCTTAATTTTAGAGTAGAGTGTTTTCAGTACTATAAGCTGGGGGGTGATATGTTTTACCAAATGCAACAATATCATGTTTTTAAACATTTAGTTTTAGCCCATTTAATGAGCACCAGCTATTAACATGTGGGTGTTCATGTTGTAGATTCTGCACATTGGAAGTGGATTTGGGTATGACCCCCACTTTACATAATCTGCAGACTTGGATAAGCAGAGATCCAAATTTTTGTTTTCGAGATCAGTGAAGCATATGCCAAATAGCAGAGTTCTCAGCAAGGATCACTGAGGGACACCACTGGTTATCCTCATGCTCTATGAGGGCACATCTGTCATCCTCATCGTGTGGGTTCTGTCCATCAGGCAGTTTGCTAGCCACCTAAGTACACTGGGATCAGTTTAGAGTGAATTTAGGTTGTTAATTATATTAACATGGTCTCAAATGCCTTATCAGGGTTAAAATATGCTGAATGGAGAGTTTGATCACAGTCCACAGCTTGTGTTATCTTCTCAAAAAAAATACCAGATTCATTAGATGAGCTCTACCTTTAACAAAGCCTGTTACGAGTCATTCCAAGGCTTTACAGATGAGTCTCATCAGGCAGATAAGTCTGTGATTTGCAGGGTCCATTATGAGGTCATCCTTGTGAAGTGGCATCACAACCACTATGGTCCATAACTAGGAAACAAAGCCAGTGGACAAACTCAGTTCGAATAGCTGTAGGAGCAGGTCCACCAGTGCATATTTACTTCTGTCCTGCACACAGCCTGGTATGTTATCAGGTCACACAGAGGATGGTTTCTTTGTTTTGAAGAATACTTTTAGAGAATGTCTTCAATGCTTAAGGGGGGCTTGAAATCCTTTGGGATATGTGAGCTTGGTACAGATATCTTTGGCGTGATGTTTGCACTGAATTTGTTCACTAAACTGTTAGCAATATACACTGAATCTGAATAGATACTGTCCTGCTATATAAGTTTAGAGCAATGTTGGTTGTTCATTTGGTATTTTCTGGCATAAGTAAAGAAGGACTTGTAATTATCTCTAGCTTCCAATGCCAGCCTAAGTTCATGGGATGCCTTCATTTTCTTGATGACATTTTTCATTACCTTAGATAATCTGTTGACATTGACTTTGATTTGTGGGTCTTTAGTTTTGCTGTATATTCTAAGAAGATTTTTCCTTTTATTGTATTATTCATGCAGGTAGACCACCAGGCTGGTTTGCTCTTATCCATCCCATTTGCTTCATTTAGTTCCTGTAGGAAATGTGAGATTAATACACCTTTCTAGGTAATGTAGCATTTAGTTGCATAACTACTAGCTGTGTCAACATTCTAGGGGTGACAGTTATACTTGAACTTTGAGTCTTCATCATAGAATTTTAGGAGGTTTGTACATTTGAATTTTTTAAATACTGTGATATTTGCAAACGTTAGATTGGAGATTTTGAAGGAGAAGGCAAGCGGTTTGTGGTCAGACTTGAATGGAGAAGGGTATACCATTGCTATAGTGAAGACGAATATTCCTGGTTTATGGGCAGACTTGACTGGTGACGGATATACACGTTATAGATACCATATTTGGAAGGACTAGGTCAGCAGTATTTTGTCCTGTATTGAGGTTTCTGACTATTTGACCCAGTGAATTCTTGTTTGTGAAATCATGGCTGTTTGTAGTATAGGTTTCCCAGTTTATGAATGAGTAGCTAATCTCACCCCAGGATGATGGAATTTTTGTGTACGTGAAGTTCATCTGATATATTTAAGAACTGCACATGGTTTGGGGGTCATTGAGGGGGTCCTATAACATGCTATGAATGGATAACTGGTTTTATGTAGAGTGAGTTATAACTCATTAAGTTCAGTTTGTTGGTCCCTAGGAATTTTCCTCAGTGTAATGCGGTCCTTAATAAATACAGATACTCCATCACAGTTCCCGTAGGTTCTAAAACATTTGGTAAGTATAAAATCCTCATTCAGAAGGGGTGTAATATGCACTTTTAAATCAAGTTTAAGTAATAACACAGACAAGAATGGCCTCCAAATGCAGGAGGGCTTCAAAGTCAGGCAGTTTGTTATTTAGACTCCTAGTATTAAGCAGCACTATTTTAACACTGAAAATGCACAATAGTGGCAGTAATGGCTTTAGTCAGTGTAATGGGACCCTGGAGCCCTGGAATTAGAGGTGTAAGACTTCCTTGGTGAAGCAGGTAGGACTATGCAGAAACTTATCCCATGCTGACACATAACGGATCCTCTTCAAATGACACCGGTTATCCATCCAGTTGTGAAAAGCAATTATCTTTGCTTTGTAGATCAGCATCATTCTTGGAGAAGGAAGGATTCCTCTAAGTATCCACGTCTTGTCTGCATTTGTGACATACATGGAGAGCTCAGATATGTCTGTCTATATACCCATCAGGCTTTTGTGTGCCAGGTGATTTATACCCAGCCAAACATGTTTGTCTTAAGTATCTTGAGGGCCGTGGAATTGTCAGAGATCCTGGAACCTGAAACGGCACTCACTATCACACTACTCTTTTCCAACCTTGTGAAAGCAGGGCTTGTGTATCTTACTATGGAGTCATTAATCACCAGCACATTTTTATCAGGAGAGGCTTTAAGTGCACTGAGTTTGGGGCAACATTTTTCCCGGTGATTCTCTGGTATGGATGTGGCAGTATATGTTGTGTTTTATTCCAAAGGAGATCTAGTCTTGTTTGACTTTGGAGGCCTAGGCTATGACTACTGTGCAGCCTTAGCATATGATACTTTTCAATGCATTTGCCCGGAATGCTGTGAAGGTGTTTGGTGATCACAGACAGTGCTCATAAGCAAGAGTGATGCCTCCATCTTAGGTAAATATTTGCATCTCTTGTGATGAGGCAAGTAGTAATTTATTGTCTGTGAGCATCAGGTAATTGTTATAGATACACATACACAGACAGACACACATATATCTATATTTATCTCTCTCTCTCTAAATATATATATATATATATGGTTCTACCTCACTTCAACGACACGCCGGAACATCGACAGGGAAATAGTGAGCTCCAGAAGATCGACAGCGCAGAAGACCGACGCGACGGGACCTAGAAGATCGACAAGCAGAAGACCGACCCGACGGATGAAAGCACCGACGCCGAGGATGCCAAAATGGGAAAAGGCTGTGTAAGTATGCGGTAGTGACGGACGTTAGGGTGCGAGTAAGGTAAGTGTGGATAGGGGTGGGTTAAGTGAGTTAGGGTTAGGGAGCGGGTCAGGTAAGTGTGCGGTAGTGATTGTGTTTGGGTTAGGGGCAGGATAAGTGAGTTAGGGTTAGGGAGCGGGTCAGGTAAGTGTGCGGTAGTGATTGTGTTTGGGTTAGGGGCGGATAAGTGAGTTAGGGTTAGGAGCGGGTCAGGTAAGTGTGCGTAGTGATTGTGTTTGGGTTAGGGGCGGGATAAGTGAGTTAGGGTTAGGGAGCGGGTCAGGTAAGTGTGCGGTAGTGACGGACCTTAGGGTTAGGGTTTGGGTTAGGGTTGTAGGTAGTTGTGTATGTGAGGTTTAGTGTGGGTTTGTAGGGATTTTGGTGTGCTTGTGTTGTGTATGTGGTTTTTGGACGGTGAATGTGTTTTGTTTGTTGATTGTAGTGTGTGAAGTGTATGAGGTTTTGTGTTTGTGTACCGTCGGTTATTTCGTTGTCGGGCATGTGGGATTTCGTGTTTTTGTACTGTCGGTTATGTGGTTTCGGTGATTGTGTTGTCGGTGTTTTGGTGTTTCGTTTATGTGAGGTAGAACCATATATATATATATATATATATATATATATATATATATATATATATATATATACATACGGGTCTACCTGATAACACCGACATGCCAAAACACCGAGATCAAAATAACTGACACGACAAAACCGAAAGTTCAAAAACATGAAACTTCACATGCCCGACAAACCACAATCCCGACAATCAACAAAACAAATAACTTTCTCGAAAAACACACACACAACATAAACACACCAAAAACCTTACAAACCTACACTAAACCTTACATACACAACTATATATGCACTAACCTTAACCTGCACCCTAACCCTAAGGTCCGTCACTATCGCACACTTACCTTACCCGCACCCTAACCCTAACTCACTTAACCCGCCCCTAAACCTAATAGCCATCACTATCACACACTTACCTCACCCGCACCCTACCCTAATGTCTGTCACTATCACACACTTACCTTACCCACACCCTGACCCTAACATCCGTCCCTATTGCACACTTACCTTAACATGTCGGTGTTCTCAGCATTGGGATTCTCAACTGTTGGTCTTCTCTGCTGTCGATCGTCCGGTGTCGGTTATCTCATTGTCGTTCTTCTCAGCTTTTGGCATAATCAGGTAGACCCATACATACATATATATTTGTGTTCATGTGGTGTTATAGCAAGGCAGTAGGGTGTTTCTTTCCAAAATGATGTCACAGCCTTTCAGAAACCTAGTGATGAGGTTAGTACATAGCCATGTACTAGTAGGAGAAATACAAATGGATAAGACTAAACCACAGATCGCAGAATGACACACTATAGCTCCTTACTGAAGTCTGAATATTCCTTTGATTCCAATGCATATCAGACAGATTTTTTTTTGTTATTTGACTGCATTAATATGGGCATTATTGAACCATTACTAAAATTCATCAATGAGTTTCAACACATTCTTCTCATTTTGGACTGTGCAACTATGCACCCTGGTGATAATCTTCTGTGTACGTTTCACATTAAATCAATACCCAGACATTTGTTACTATTATTTTCTGGAGTAGAGATACCTAAGGAAATATTCACCAACCAAGAGACTCCATTTACGTCCAGAATAATGAACCAATTTTGCCAATATTTTAAATATATAAGATCAAGCAATTAAAATCTCATTGTACTGCCCAGACACAGATAGGTTAGAAGAGAGTTTCAACTGAACATTGGAGCCCATATTAAAAAAAAAATTATTGTAGAAGGTAAAAACTGTGACCAGTTAATACCAAACTTCCTGTTCACCATCAAAGAAGCACCACAAGCCTTGACAAGGTTAATCCTTTCAAGTCGTTATGGAAGACACATTGTGGACGTTCAGATATTTCTAGAGAAACTTGGAGAAAAAAAGCAAAACCTCATTTAAAAGTGTTATATAACACTATACCAACTCACAAAATAACCTCAGGTAGTGATACCCATTACATGAGTACATTGGAAGAGCCAAGGCTACACAACAAGGAGTGAATAATAAAAGTGCAAAGTCCAGGGAATTTGACCCCATCCAAATGAAAACAAATTACTGGCTCATTGATAGGGTTGATTTAGAACAGTAGAAAAATGAAATGATTATTAGTAAGGATTAAACAGGCTTGTAAGAAAAGACCAAAATAAATATACCATATTAACTTCCTGAACCCATGGCACAAAGAACAAACCTCTGTAGTCAGTTTAACAGCAGAGACTAGTAGATATACTAAAAACAGAATAGCAAACTCTATATTTGCAGAATATCTAAGTAACAGAAACAAAACAGGGAGTTTCTCTTAAGAAACAAAGAAATGGTTTTGGAACCACCTAGCAGAACTGACCTGATTTAACATAAGACCTGTCTCACTAGCAAATTTAGACTAAATCGCTTAAAACCTTACAAAAATATCAGAGTAACAGAGAAAGGCACTGCAAGAGGAATTATATAAATGCTTAAGATGGGGTAATAGAACTGTCAAAAGTGAATGGAACAGCTCCATAGTCTTAGTGTCAAAGCCTTATGGAATAATTAACTTCAGTACTGATCTTAAAAAAGTTGAACATTATTTCAAAACCAAGGTTGATGAACTAATATGAAGATTTGGGAAGGCAAGATTTTTTTCCACATGAGATCTAACAAAGGAATACTGGCAAACTGGTCATATTCTTGTATATTGCTATTCATTTTTGACTACATGTTGCTATTCATTTTTGACTACATGCTGTCCTTACCTAGACAAAGTAATAATACACTCATTAGATTGAGACTCCCATTTAACTAATGAATGGCTTTGGGGATTGTTAGGTCCCAGAAAGAAAAAAAAAAAAAACATGTAAAGCTGTGAGAAATGAGAAACAAGTGAGCACATTCCTGAGGTTAACTGAGTACAGTTAAACATTTGTAGATCATTGTGCATTTATAATGTGCCCATTTACAGATATGACCAAAAGGAAAATTACCTTATGGTGAAGTGGACATTAAAGCCAGACAGTGCTTTTAATTAGCTGAAGAGAAACTAAGTTTAGAATGTGTATTACCCTGTCCATATTTCCTTAGACCTCCTATAGTATGCACTGATGTACAAGAGATAGGCTGAGGGGCATTATTATCACAGACCATAATAGGAAAGAATACAAAGTATGGTTTCCAAGTTGAAAATTGAGTAGAAGAGAGACCAGGTTTTTCACCACTGAGTTGAATACTTCCTGATAATAGGCACTATTTAATATTATCATCTTTGCCAATAATTTGCTCTGGTTAAAGATCACACACCACTGCCATATTTTAAGAGACTGCAAGATTGGAATACAAAGCTATATAGATGGACATTCTCCCCACAACCTTTTAAATTCATGGTGAATTCCAGAAAAGGTTTAAACCACCATAATACAGTATAAGGCCCACAAGCCATCTATTGGGCCTGAAACAAAAGGTTTCAAGCTAGTTGGATGGTCATTAACATACTGTGGTAGATCTTCATAAAATGATGTAAAAGGCTATCAATACAACTGCTGCTTTAACTGGCTCGAACTCCCACATTACCTTACATACTTACAATTAACAACAACATGCAAAATTATCTACAAATCTTCAGACTACCCAGCGCTTACTTCTATAATTACTCTCTACCACCCAAATAGGCCACTCAGATTAGAGAACCAAGTTCTCCTGAAGGTAGAAAAAGCAAACCTTCCTGCTGGTTAGATGCTCTACTCTTTTTTGATCACCAAACAGTGGAATGCCCTCCCAGTACCAATAAAGACTACTAGGAATGCTTCTTCTTTCAAATAATCTGTACGACAACACATCTCCACTCTATGGCATTGCATTCGTTCCAGTTCTGTACCTCTCAAAACCTGATTACAAGATTACCACTACTATCACCTGTATCTACCTACTCTCTGTCAAGTTGAATTCTTCTTACCACTAGTATTAATACTCATCAAAATATCTTCTATGCCTAGCATGATTGTAACACCTACCTGATATCTATATTGATTTGATATGACTGACATGTACTCCTATGTTGCATTTCTGATTTGATATGATTAACACATGATCCTAGGTTGTATTTTAGGATACATCTCTACTGATGTTCTTGCAGAACATATCTTCACAAGTTGTTAATATACTTAACACATTATTTGAAGTTATAATATTGACATGTTTACCTTAGTATATTCAACTGTGACTTCTGACTTGTATACTCAACCATTTCTATTATATTGTACTATATTGACTGTAGCTGTTAATGTCAAGCTTTTACTTCTTTGTATACAACTGTAACTCTCTACTTGTGTCTTCAGCTGTTACTCTTCTGTTGTACATGCTTGTTAATGTGGAGTTTTACTCCCCGGCCTCCACTGAAAATGGGCTCATTTCAGCCCAGTGGTCCATGCCGGTAAACAAATGCAAATAAATAAATAATATTTAGAGACAATTTGACAGTATGTAGAAAGGATTTTTGCATGGTTCAGGTAATATAACTCATTGTACAATTAAGTGAAGTATAAGAAGATGGTGATTGCCTACAAAATCAGAGCAACGTTTACCTTACTTAGAAGGCATTGTGTGCCTGAAAGATCAGTTCTGTGTAGTGTGCTGCTGTGAGCAGAATTGCTATGCATTATTGCATTTGAGGAAACCAGGCATATCTTCCTACAAATTAAACCAAAGAATGAAGATACAAAGTCAAAGAACACTAATGATCAAAACACATCCTACTAAAAATACAAACAAAACAGAAAAATTCTCAACAAACATTTTCTACAGTATAATCCTGCTCATTACATCCCACTAATTATATATACCAACTCTGAGGTTGCATTTCATGTGAACTACTGTGGCAGCTGAAAATGAACTCTTTTAGGAAATCAGGGCTTAATTATTATTTCTCTATAGAAAGCATACTAGAACTCAGAAAACTGCCCCACTATACTATTAAAGACTGATATGGGAATGATTAATGCTAACATTACTTGCTTATATTATACATGTTAATATTTTTTATAAACAATTATCAAACATTGTAAATATTTTACAATGAAAATAACTGACCCTGGTACTGTTTTCTGATACTTTTACTCATTCAAACTAAGTGGTTTCTTTGTTAGATGCCACACTTGAACAGTCCCCAGGGCCTTAATGCTTTATTTTTAACATTTTATTCACCGTATTTCTACCTTAACAATTATAGCCATGGTTTTCAGCCTTCATAGGTGTTCACTTGTAGATTTATACACATGTTCATTAGTACTATAATATGTTTTTACACACAAACTTGAAGTATTTATTTGGTACAAAAGCAATCTTTGTTAAAAGTGTTTTAGTTTATAAGTTATTAATATATATATTCTGATAGATGTCTAGTGGAAGATCTTTTTGTTAGTTAATTAGTTAGTCATTTTGTTAGTGAGTTTGTTTCTTAATTAATAAAGGTTGGATTAGTAAATTAGCTGTTCTTATATTATTTTATTTACTTATTTAACATTTGTTGATTGGGAAAGTCCGACTACGACAGAGCCAATTTTCAGCAGAGGCCCAGGGAGAAGCACTCCAAACACATGTCTTTGAAATGTGGGAGGAAATCCATGTGAATGTAGGGAGGACATGCAGACTCTGCACATAAGGCACCCCAGCTAAGAATCAAACCGGAGAATCTCTTGCTGTGAGGCAACAACACTGACCACTGTACCACTGTGCTGCCTATATATTATGTATTTTAATTTGTATCTGGCTTTTTAGTTTCAGTTCGAAGGTGGCACATTCTCAGTTTACACTATGATGTTAAGTGGGAAGGGGGACTTGGTTAAAGGAATGAGTTTATTGCTTTTATTTCTCTTAACAGGGCTACCCTTTGTAACCACTCATTTGCTCCAAGTAACCTGATTATATACAAATAATGAATGACCTTAATGCTTTTCATAATACTCAAGTAGGATCGCTTGTTTGTGTGTTTCAATAAAGGATATTCTATTTTTAACTCAACCATGGACTACCTACTACAACTATTTTCTATTTTATTATTTTGTCATATATTACAGTTCAATTTGTATTACTGAGCTAGGTGCATACCATATTTTAAGGAGTGAACTTCATACCCTCCACACTGTGAAGTTTCTTCTTTCTTTGTTTTTGACCCAGTATAGGTTGCATACTGGGTTTTCAGAGACTTTGAGGGATACCACGGATCTTTCTTTTTAAATATGGGCCTACTTCAGAAGACTAAAAAACCAAAAGACTGAATCCCGAAAGACTGAAAATTCAAAATACTGAACACATTTTTAATGCAGGGGGCAAGCCTCCCCTGCACCCCCCACAACCCTTGCTAACTATATATACCAAATCCAAGATCGCACAACAGTGGAGAAGGGGCAAATTCCATCATTCAGTATTTTGAATTTTCAGTCTTTTGAGATTCAGTCTTTTTGTTTTTCAGTGTTCTGAAGGAGACCCATAAGTAGACCCATATATACACATATGTACAGAGAGAGAGAGAGAGAGAGATTGGTTCCTGTCACTGTGCTGAATTGTCAGTTAATTGACAGTGAAGTGCTATTAAACCTTGTGTGAAGATGTTGAAAGAAAATAAATTAAGACGGTGTGGGTAAGGTATTTGTGGGTGTAGTATTTTATTGTGACAACTTTCGAATACACATAAAGTTTTGGCATTATGGGTGGGAGTGCATATGTGAATGTTAGCAGATTATGGTTAGAGTAAGAACTAGGGAAGGGGATAGATTTAATTTTGTGTGTGTGTGTGTGTGTGTGTGTGTGTGTGTGTGTGTGTGTGTGTGCAGTGCGTGTGCAGTGCGTGTGCAGTGTATGTGTGTGTGTGTGTGTGTGTGTGTGTGTGTGTGTGTGTGTGTGTGTGTGCGTATGTGTGTGCTTGTGGTGTGTGCAGTGTGTGCAGAGTATGTGTGTGTGTTTGCAGTGTGTGCAGTGTGTGCAGTGTGTACACTGTGTGTGTGTGTGTGTGTGTGTGTGTGTGTGTGTGTGTGTGTATGTGTGTGTGTGTGTGTGTGTTTGCTGTTATATGAGATGTCTATCTGAGTGTCTTCTGTAGTGGTAGCATTACAGAAAGGGTTTTTGCTAAGGTGAGGTGCAGGCTTGGGTTTATGTCCAGCAGTTGGGTTAGGGTTAAGGTTAGCACAAATTAGTAAGTTGTTGATTGGGGCTAAACTGAAGTAATCAGCAGAGAAAGAAGCCAAGCAACTTGCAGAAGGCTGAACTGTTATTGAACTTTAAGTTTCACTGCTTTCATTCATGTAAGTTAACCAGCAACAATGAGGCTACACATCCAGTTAAAACCCTACAAAACTGTCAAAATAGTGATGGTAAATACAATGGATATGACAAGCTTATCATACAGACAACCACAACAGAGAAACCAACTAAATCAAATAGAAGGGAAACAGAAAACAAGGACAAAGTGTAAAAATATAGTTAAATATGCAAGCACATTCTGGCAGTATTCCACTGACATTATTTTCCCATACCCAGAGAAGAGGCATGCTTACAAATCATAGGATCAAAGGATCATATGAGGTTACTAGGCTAACAGCACCAGGGCCCTTACAAGCCTAGCCAAGTTCAACCCATGTTTCCAAGGGTGTCTGGTTCAAGCAGACATTAAAATCAGCACCTATTGTCCCTGTCCAAGAGGGCCACAGGTAGAACCCCTGGGGTGAATTTCCAGTTACTTATCCAATTATCCAAAGTATGCTTAAATAGGGCCAACGAGGGGCTTTGTTTAACTTGAATAGGAAGCTTGTTTCAAAAGTGGGGTAACCTCTGTGAGACAAATCTGTCTTTCCAGCAAGTTCTGTTGTTGTCACATACCAGGTTAAGGTCCTTTGAGTGAATGACCTGTGTGCCATTTGACTTGTGAATGTGCAGCATTTTCATTAAAGCTAGGTCAGCAATTGCTCTGTATGCAAGGCACAGTTTGCCTCCGAGCAGTCTTTACAAAGAGTAAAGTGACAATGATTTCAATCTGTCGACATAACACAGAACTTGAAGACCGTGAATTTTCTTTGTAAGGAACCTTTGTGGTATTTCCAATTGCTGCAGGTGTTTGGAAAGGAACATATCCATTGGAGCATTGTACTCTTACTGGCCTGATGAGGGAAGAGTACAGGGAGGTTGTAACCTGTTTTTTTCTGGAGGCAATGCCCTTACTTATGAGATGGGCAATATAAAATGCCCTTCTTTCCACAGTGGAGACATGCTGATCAAAGTTAAGTTTGCTGTCAACCTGTGTGCCCAGATCTCTCCCCACTGAATGTGTGCTTAGAGTATTGCTGTTGATATAGCAGTTTTCAGGAAAATCACCCTTACCAAAGGGGATGATAATGCAATTTTTTGCATTCAGTTTGAGACCATGACTTTGGCACAGTCATTAGTCTAGACAAAAAGCCACCAGCTAGACAATAAATATCATTTAATGACAAACAAAACTTGTCCAGCTAAAAACGTACTTCGAACAAACTTGCAACAAACTTAAAACGCCAAATAGAAACACCTAAGAACAAGAGTATAATTCAATGTGAGCGCTTTCGTTTAAATATTTTAAACTTCCTCAGACAAAAAACATCTATTACATCACTTCCTTTTATAACCTTCACAGAAAATTGCGCCAAAATCAAATTCAAATTGGAACATGCTCAGTAGCTAAAAAATGGGAAATAGAATTTCTAAATACAATTCAAGGAATGCGTAAACAACAGCAATTAAATACTAAAAAGGCAATAATAATACATTATATTATATAAAAATTTAAAAACTAATAATTTAAATCATTCTTTTTATATAAATCATGAAATCACAACTTCTCCAAACTTTAACATTTATAAATTATTACATATTAAATATTAAATAATAAAATATCACAATTAATATATTTTCTATAATAAATTATCATATAACATATATTATTACTACATAGCTTCCTCCATAAACACTCAAAATTATTAAAATACTTAAAATCAAATATTAAATTAATCCTGAATTTTATTACGAGTCAATGCTTTTAATTTTAAAATTGGCCCTATAGAAATTCTTTCATTTAAGCCTGGCATACAATCAGCTTGTAATTTAATTTGCCAGGTAAGTTCTCTTAGTTAGTATTATATAATAATTATTTAAAATTTAATAATCAATATTATATCCAAAAGAAAGGGGTCGCTATGGGATCATCATGTGGGGGAACTTATGCAAATTTAGTTATGATGTCCTGGGAACAGACATTTATTTTTAATAGTAAATATAATAATTATATTAAATCATATCATCGGTTTCAGGATGATATATGTTTAGTCTGGAGAGAGAATATAGATATTTTAAATGAATTTTTAAATTATATCAATGAAACCACAAACTTTTTCAAATTTACGTGGAATATTAACTTGGATAAAATTAATTATTTAGACATTAATTTGATGAAAGATTATGAGGCAAAAGTGTATATTTCCTTGATTTATAGGAAAAAAACATATTCAAATGGCTTCCTTCATTATACTAGTGCACACCCTGAGCACCAAAAAAGATCTGTAATTAAAGGTCAATTGCTGAGAGCTGCGCAAATTATTACAAGATATTCAGATTTTTTTAAATGAATGTGAATATTTAAGGAGAATGTTTATTAATAAGGAATATCCAATGTGGTTAATAAACAAATTAATTTTAGAAGTTATTGAAAAAAGAGAAAATGGTCATTTTAAACCAATTTTGCAAGGTAAAAGTGAAGTCATTATTGATGCTGCAAGTAATGTAGATTTAAGTAGGTTTGACGATAGAGAGACTACCATAAGTTTAGATACATCTAGTAAAAATAAGAATATTAGAGTAGAAGAATTTTCAAAAGCCTTAGTTATCACTTTTTCACAAGATTATCAAATATTAAGAGAAGTCTTTTATAATAATTGGGAAACCATATTTGGAGATGCCCAATATAAAAACCATATAGGTCAATCCCCAAAAATAGTTTATAGGAAAGGGAAAAGTTTTAAAGATTTATTAAAATCTAATAATAATATAGGAATGTGTAAAAAAGTGAAGAGTGGAAACTATAGATGTGGAGCATGTAAATGGTGCTTTAAAATTCAAGAAGGAGATAGTTTCACTATACGTGATAAGAAGTATTATATTAAAAAGAAGTTTAACTGTAAATCTAAAGCAGTTGTTTATCTTGCAAGTTGTAATTCTTGTTTCTCCTTTTACGTAGGAAAAACTGAGAGAATATTCACTCAGAGAATTTAGGAGCATGAATATGCCATAAAAAATTAAAAATTAAATAACGCACTAGCAAAACATATAAAGATTGTAATAATCATAATTTTAATTATATGGTAATAGATCAAGTGGAAATAGAAGAAAGAACCCCATGGAACTTAATTTTAGAAGAAAGAGAACTTACCTGGCAAATTAAATTACAAGCTGATTGTATGCCAGGCTTAAATGAAAGAAGTTCTATAGGGCCAATTTTAAAATTAAAAGCATTGACTCGTAATAAAATTCAAGATTAATTTAATATTTGATTTTAAGTATTTTAATAATTTTGAGTGTATATGGAGGAAGCTATGTAGTAATAATATATGTTATATCATAATTTATTATAGAAAATATATTAATTGTGATATTTTATTATTTAATATTTAATATTTAATATTTAATAATTTATAAATGTTAAAGGTTGGAGAAGTTGTGATTTCATGATTTATATAAAAAGAATGATTTAAATTATTAGTTTTAAAATTTTTATATAATATAATGTATTATTATTATTGCCTTATTAGTATTTAATTGCTGTTGTTTACGCATTCCTTGAATTGTATTTAGAAATTTTATTTCCCATTTTTTAGCTACTGAGCATGCTTCAATTTGAATTTGATTTTGGCGCAATTTTCTGTGAAGGTTATAAAAGGAAGTGATGTAATAGATGTTTTTTATCTGAGGAAGTTTAAAATATTTAAACGAAAGCGCTCACATTGAATTATACTCTTGTTCTTAGGTGTTTCTATTTGGCGTTTTAAGTTTATTGCAAGTTTGTTCGAAGTACGTTTTTAGCTGTACAAGTTTTGTTCGTCATTAAATGATATTTATCGTCTAGCTGGTGGCTTTTCATCTATATTTGTTCATTAGTTTGGTCGTTGCTTATCATGTCTACAGTCATTAGTCTGCATAAGACTTTCTTGCAGGATGTTGACATCACTAGGGGTTTCAATAATTGCTCCCACTTTGCAGTCATCAGCAAATTTTGTCAGCTACAGTCCTTTAGTTTTAGCCTGTACTTCAAAGAAGTAGATTCCAAACAGTAGGGGTCCCACAAGTGATCCCTGAGGGGCACCATTGATTACGGGTCTGCTGGAGGAGGTGGAGTCCCCTATTTTGATTGTATGAGTTCTATCAGTGAGCCAGTTTGCAACCCACCTGACAATATATGGGTTGATAGGTTGGTGAGTTTGTCAATGGTACCTGAGTGGGGGGATTCTGTACAAGTAGGCTCTATGCACAAATTTGCCCTTGTCTAGGGCTTTGTTGACTGCCTCAAAGAGGTCCACCAAGTTTAACAGGGATGATCTCATCTTGACAAAGCCAAACTGGGTGAGGTTGAGCTTTTGGAGATTTCATATATCTTTGTTAATAAGGTTCATGATGATTCGTTCAATGGCCTTGCAGCTAAGGCTTGTCAGGTTAATGGGTCTATAGTTCCTGGGGTCCATGGTTTGTGCAAAGGGATGACGGTAGCCATCTTCCATTCTGCTGGGATGAAGCCAGTGCTTAGGTCGTGGTTGAAAAGCGTGCCCAAAGGTGATGCTAATTCCTGTTTTAAACCATGTAGAATACAGCCAGGGATATTGTTTGGTCTCAAACAGGCTTTGTTTTTGGCTTTGGATAGGGCATTTAAAACCTGTTCCTTAGAGATACTAGGTGGGAGACAGGTGTTAGGGATGCTTTGGGGTATATGTGGTGGGGACAGGGGAGTGAAGTTTTCACTGAACCTGTCAGCCAGCAGGTTAACTATGGCCAGAGGTTCTATGTATGTAGTACCATTAACTACGAGTTCAGTGCAAATCTGGGCCTTACCTTTGAGGTTACAGATGTAACTAAAGAACACCTTGTGGTTATCCTTAATTAGAGAAGTTAATTTGGATTTGTAGTTAGCTTTAGAGTACTTCACTATGAGTCTTATTTGATGGTTTAAGTTGAGGAGGGAGTATTTTCAGTTTTGAAACTGTTCCTTCATACTCATAGACAGCAATTTCTTTCTCCTATTGTATAGTCTATTAATGGCAGTTGTTCACTAGGCAGGTTTGTTTTTCCTTGAAGATCTTACTTTGGTTCTATCAGGTACAGCAGAGTCAATGCAATTGTAGAGGTGCTTGTATAAAGCATTGGTGTATAACTCAGCATAGGTGTCTGTTCCATTAGTGGAGGGAGGGGCTATAAAACTATTTATGCTGTTACATAAGAGGTTCTATTTGGCTTAGAAGACGTTTTTTAGACTAGTTGTTGCAAAGGAGAGTCTTGTGTTATAGTTAGTTCTACCAGGACTGATTTGTGGTCAGATCTCACCAGGGATGGCCACACACACTGGGGGTGGTGCCACAGTCCTGCACATTGGTGTTCACTAGGTCCATGATGTTTGAACCTCTTGTGGGTGTGTCAACCAGCTGGTCCAGGGCATTGGAGCTAATGAATTCCAGGAATGTTTGGGCAAGTGAGTTAAACAAGTATAATTTACACAGTCTATGGATGGGTAATTAAAGTCACTCAATATCAGGGTGTTTGGTTGTATGTTGATTGACTCAAAGTGGGATGAGTTGATATCCTGATTCATGGAGGTGGGGCCCTATAGCTGGCAATGACCTGAAGAGGGGTCTTACCTACAGTCAATTACACCTGAGGTAATTCAAGGGAATCATGCTATTTAACCACTTTACAGGTGTATTTATCTTGAATGAATATTGATACACCACCTCCTTTATTTTATTTTATTTATTTTGTTTTATTTTACATTTGTTAACCGGGAAAGTCCGACTGGATACATGTCCATTTTCAGCAGAGGCCCGGGGAGAAAAGCTCCACATTGCAAATAAGTGACACTTAAAAATGTGGTTACATAGAAATCTAAACATTTAACAAATCACTGACAATTTACAGTCAACGTTCCATTTAAATCAAGCAAACACTGTGGGTTAATGGTATAAATATACAGAGATAACATTATACATCTTTGAAGTGTGCAAAAAAGAAAGAAAAGTATTCACAGGTTGAATGTAGGGATGATAGTTAAGATAAAAGGTGGTTAGCTAAGAAGGGAAGTTATTGTAAATAGTATGTAGAGGGGAAGGAGAGCATAGGCTCAGAATGGCTAGTATAACAAGTTATCTTCCTGATAATAGGATTCTAATGGTTGTAGAGAAGTGAATGTTGTCTGGGTGGGGAATGGTTATTAATGGGTATTTCACCTCTGTGAGCTATGTTTTTCTTACCTTTTTCTTTTTATTTTTTTTTGGGTTAGCCTGGGTATAGACATGGGCATAGCTATGTTTTTCTTACCTTTTTTTGTTATTTTTTGGGTTAGTCTGGGTTTAGACATGGACATAGCCAATCCCTGTTTATATACATCTTTAGGGATATTTTGAATTGGGGCAAGGAGGATGTGGTGTTTAGTTCAGCAGGAAGTGAGTTCCATTTTTTTTCCAGCAGAGTTGGAGAATAATGATTCTCCGGCGGAGTTGTTGGCTTTGGTTGATTGTACTAGCACTCTATTGGATGAGCGGAGGGATGCTAAGTTGCTGTAGGGGGTAATAATATTAGTCAGAATGGGAGTACTGGTAGGTTGGTAGAGGATTTTATGAATAACTATGAGTTGGTCATAATGGAGCTGATTGGGTAGTTCTAGCCAGCCTAATTTGTAAAGATTTTGACAGTGGTGAGTTCTATAGGCTGAGCCTGTGGCAAATCTAGCTATATTGTTATAGCAGCTAGTGATTTTGTTAAGGTTTGATTTGCTTAGATTTGTAGAGAAGGGCTGACAGCAGATGTGTCCGAGCTATGGCAGTTCTGGCAGATGGGGTTAAGAATTGTTTAATCCTATACAAGGAGCCAATTTTTTTGTTAACTGTTTTTATGGTTTTGTCTATATGGGCATCATACTTCAGATTATTATAAATGATTATTCCAAGAAGTTTAGTGCAAGGTTCAGGGGAGATTATGGTGCCATTGTTAGATGAGATTGTAATTATTGGTAATGTTAACTTACGAGTAGGGGAGAAAAGTAGTAGTTTGGTTTTGTTTGAGTTCAGTAGGAGACAATGATTATTGAACCAGTTCTCTACTTTGTTGAAGGTGATTTGGGATAAGGATTGTAGTTCTGTGGGAGTGGAGGCAGAGCAGATAAGTGTGGAGTCATCTGCATACTGTATACAAGTTGCATCTGGGATAACGTTGGGTAGGTCATTAATGAAAATAGAGAAAAGGAGGTGACCCAGTATAGAACCTTGGGGTACTTCAAGGGTGGCAGGTAGAAGGGGGGATAGATTATCTTTCCATAGAACAGCTTGTTGTCTGTCATGCAGGTAAGACTGGAACCAGATGATTACTGGGTTGTCTAAGGAAAGTGATTTTAGAGAGTCTAGGAGTAGGTGGTGATTCACCATGTTGAATGCTTTTGATAGATCAAAAAAGAGGGCAGAGGAGAGCTTATTCTGATTATGGTTGTGATTTATTGTGTGAGAAAAGGAGAGGAGGGTAGTAGTTGTACTACAGGCGGGTCTAAATCTGTGCTGGGTTGGGTCTAGGAGAGTATTCTGAGTAAGGTGAGTTACAATTTGGTTATGTATGCATTTCTCCATTATTTTGGCTAAGGGAGATAGTATGGCTATAGGTCTGTAGTTAGAGAGTTCCATGGAGTTTCCCCCTTTATGAAGTGGAATAATGTGAGAGATTTTCCAGATGGAGGGGATGTAGGATTTGTGGATAGTACAATTGATTAAGATGAGGATAGGGTATGCTATTTCATTAGCAGCCTTTTGCAGAAACTCTGCAGGAAGTAGGTCTGCTGCCAGGGTGGTAGGTTTTAGTTTTTTTAAGTAGGGATTTAATACAGTAAGTGGGGATAGGATCAAATTTGAAAGGAGGGATATTTACCTGAGTGTGTGTGATTGCAGTAGAAGAGGTGGGAGATAGATTATTAGCTAGGGACTGGACTGTTTCTGTGAAGAAAGTATTAAAGGTCTTTGCAACACATTTAGG
Organism: Protopterus annectens; assembly: GCF_019279795.1. NCBI lineage: Eukaryota > Metazoa > Chordata > Ceratodontiformes > Protopteridae > Protopterus > Protopterus annectens. The sequence continues at coordinate 684,343,874 of NC_056728.1, read as the reverse complement.
AGGTAGCTGTAGGGTAGCTGAGGGGGTGGGGGTTGAGGATTTACCTGGGTGGAGCAGTTTATTCAGACCTGACCAGAATTTTTTAGGCTGATTTTGGTGTTTTTGCTGTAAATTGAAATAGTAGTTTTGTTTGTCTAACACAATAGACCTTTTTGTCTCATTTCTCATTTGTTTGTATCTAATGTGGGCTTGTGGGGATTTGGTGACTCTCCATGAGGTCCATGCTATGTTTATAGCAATAAGTTTTTGTCTAGCACTATTGGTTAGCCATGAAGCAATTTTGTTTGTGTGGGAGCATGCCTGTCTAAGATGGCAAGGAATCTAGCACTGAAGTCTGAGACTGCTTCGTCAAGGGAAAGTAATTTAAGATTGGCCCATTTGCATGAGTTAAGTTTGGCTTGGAAACTAGTTAGATTAAAGTTCTTTGTATACCTAAGGGTTTTAAAGGTGGTTTGGTGAGACATATTATCCCTTTTTCTGATTATATAAGTTAGGAGGTGGTTGCTCATGTCCTCAGGTAGGGTGCCTGATTTGTATAACTGAGATTTGTTATTTATTAAGATCCAATCTAGGATACTTTTCTTATTGTTGGGCTTTTGATTCTAGTGGGGGAAGTAATAATCTGGGAGAAACCATGTAAGTTGATATGGGTGGTGGGGAAGTTTGATGAACATGTTATCCAGTCGATATTGAAGTCCCCGAGAATAATTGTTTCTTGGGGGGTGGTTAGTGGATAGCCATTGGAGAGTGCATTCTAAGGTATCTATGCTGTTGCCTGGGGGAATATAGCTACATGCTATGTTTATAGAGTTGTATTTGTTACGTTGAACTTTTGAGATGATTGTTTCAGAGTTGGTAGTTGTTAGGTCTTGTGGGGTGCTAATTGTGGATACCTCAAGAGTGGATTTATATAGGATGGCTACTCCGCCTCCATTTCTACCTTTCCGGTCAAGTCTTATTATATTGTAGTTGGGGGGGGTATAATTTCATTATCAGGGATAATGGGTTTTAGCCAGGTTTCTGTAAGGCAGAGTAGATCAGTGGAGTGCATGTGCAGGAGGGCATGCAGATAGTGGATTTTCTTATTTATACTTCTGATATTTAGGTGACAGACTAGAAATTAATTAGGGGCATCATATGCGCTTCTTAGGTTAGAAGGAGTAGTATTTCTGGGGTTAGTGATAGCAGGTGAGTTTGGGCCTGGGTTAGGGTGGCTGTCGTCATCGGCTATGAAGGTAGGTAATATACTCCTTATGAGTTTGGTGATGTTTAGTAGGACTTGGTAATAGTTTTTAGTCCTAGGGTTTAAATATGTAGGCCATATAGGATGGAGAGGTTTTGGAGTAGTGGAATTGGAGAAGAGGTGTGGTAGTATTGGAGTGGGGGTGTGTGGTTGGATGCTAGTGGTGGTAATTGAAGTAGGATACTGAGAGTTAGGTAGATAGTGGAATTCATAGGCGGTGAAAAGATAAAGTATTAAAAGTGGGGGTATGAGGTAGTAATGTGGTCTAGGTTGTAGAGATAAAGTGGGAGTTAGTGGAGATATTGTGGGGTAAGGTAGTAGTTGGGATAGAGAATATGGGTGGGGTGATAGAAGAGAGTGAATTATGATGGGCTGGGAGTGGGAGTTGGGTGTACAGAAAGGATGAATTGTAGTTAGATGAATGTGATGTGTGGGAATGGCAGAGTAATTGGGGGTGTGGTTAGGGTAGTATAAATGTAGGAGCACTGGGGACGGGTGAAAATTGGAGGCAGGGTAGGGGAGCGGAGTGAGCCCTCAGGGCAAAAGGAGTGGGTAGAGCCAGTGAAGGACTAAATTCTGAGAAAACAATCAGTGGAGTGCTGACTGTTAAGATAAGTTTAAGGGGAGATAGTAGGCTGTGCAGCTGAGAAATATATGATAAAAAAAGAGAGGTATAGTGGGTCTACCAGATAGATAAATATATTAGGAAGTGGATGCCTGAGATTTATAAATTAAGACTGGAAGATAGTTATTCAAGATTAGACCTAAGAAAAGGGTGCCACCTAGTCGGCAAAGGTTATCCTGCAACCAAGGCTACTCGCAGGGCTAGCAGATCTAGTGGGAAAGAGATGGTAACACAGGAGTTGTATGAGGAGGCTATAAGAGGGGAAGGTATGGAAGTTGTAGTTCTTACACCTTCAGTTTGTGGTCTGAATGTGTGGAAGGAAATGTAACCTGGTATAGCTGGGGTGCTGTCCACAGCCTTAAACCAGGTCTCAATGACTGCACAAATGTCAGCATTTTTCAGGGTGAGGACTGCTTCCAGTGAGTGCAGTTTCTGGTTTAGACTCCTTGTATTTAGCAGCATAACCTTGAGGTTGTTTTTAGATGATATTTTTACGTTGGGAATTTTATTCTTGTAACATTGCCTAAAAAGGCACTATAGGGATAGTAAGAGCCTTAGCCAGTAACCAAAATCACAGAGGAGCCAGATGAAGACCATCTCTGGCATAGCATCGAGGTCTGTTGACCATGTCATCCTGGGCTCACAGATTCTGGATCCCCTTTGAACGACACCAGAAAATAAGCCAATTACTGAAGTCAAAATTTTTTTGTTTGTATTGCCGCGGTGGTGCAGTGGTAGCGTTATTACCTCACATCAAGATGTTCTCTCGTTCGATTCTCGGCTGGAGTGCAGGGAGTGCCTTCTATGTGGAGTCTGCATGTCCTCCCCGCGGGTGGGTGGGCATTCGAAAGACATGCGTAAATGGGCGTGCCTTCATTGAAGGTTGAACGTTGAGCTGGCACCTCGGCGTTCGTGAAAATCTACTGCCAATAATTAGTGGACCGGAGTTCCGCTTTGGCAACCCCTAACCAGGAAAAGCCGAAAGACAACAACAATATTGAGATATCATCCTAGGTGAAGGTAAAATGCTGCTTCAGGTTAGGGACATACCTGTCTGAGACATATAATCAGAGAGTTCAGTCATGTCTCACTTCATATAGTCCAGTGTGGTACGTCTCAATTTGTTCACACCAACATGGACTATGATGGAGTCATAACAGTGCCTGTTGTTGAGAGACCTGAGTGCATGTGTGATGTGGCAGATCCTGGCACCATGGGTTCACATAGATGCTCTGTGTACTAAAAAGAGTAAAGAGTTTTTATTAAGATATTATTTCTAAAACAACACAAATCCAAGACCATGTATGTAATAGTGTGGTTAGACTGACACAACTTACCATTACTGTGTGGTAGCAGCATTTAGGGAAGTTACTTACATAAATGCATGAGCCAGTGGGATATGAGGCTGTCTGATGTTTTAAGAACTACCCACATAATTAGGGTAACAGACAGTGGAAGGTATGCAATAATAACGTACAATGAAAAAGGGTACAATAAAAGAAATAAACATGGCAGAGCTATAAACAATATGTAAACATTCAAATTTTTAGTAATGGAGCCTTGGGCTAATTTGATCAGAAACAGTACTGACATAGAGGGTTTTGAAATAGATGAAAATACAACATCCAAAATTCAACTTTTTGCAGATGATGTTCTAATTACATCAGCAGGATCTAATTCTTCTATACAGTCTCTATTTGATAACATGATGAATTTTAAAAGTATTTCTGGTTTAATATTCAATGAAGAAAAAACTAAAATACTACCTATATATACACGAAAAAATATTCTCATTAGTGATTTTACTAAATATGTACCCAATTCAGGTCAGATAACTTATTTAGGTATAATACTATCTAAAGATATTAAATCTATTATATATAATAATTATAATACCTGTTTTCTTAATATACAAAATCTTTTAATACCTGGAATAATATGTTTTTACTATGGAGGAGAGACTTACAATTATTAAAATGATAATATTCCCCAAGATTTTATACTTAATACAATCAATAATACTTCCACCTACAAAATAATTATCAAGAAACTGAACACAATAATGTTAAATTTCTTATGGGCACCTAATAGACCTAGGATTGCATTAAAGAAACATACTAATAGCTGGTCTCAAGGGGGTATTTCTTTTCCAGACTTTAATTTATATACTATCTCTTCTATTGTAAAAGTCATTACTTTATTAATAGATCAGTCATATGTCACAAAATGGAAAGATTATTGGGAGCTAATTAGTATACACTTCATGAAAATCTCCTTAACACATAAAAATATGATTGTAAATAACTCCATGTTATGGTTACTAAAGGAATTTTGTACTTCACCTATTACACCTAAACATATGGTTTGTTACCCATTAAATATTATTATTAGTTATTGTAACTTTATATTCATGCACACTAAGTATAGGGAATGGAATTTTATTGTATTTCCTATAATGTATACTCAGGGTATGCTTTGGTCATCTACTTCTGAAGGAACTCATTTAGCTATAGATAATGATCTAAAGTACTGGTATCAGTTGATATCTGATAATAAAGTTAAAAATCTAGATTTCTTAAAACAAGAATTTGATCTAAGAGAAACTTGCTGGTTAGAGGTTCAGACCTTTAGACAACATCTCATTAATAAAATAGATTTAATGTCTATAACTGTTAAAGAATCTATTCCAACACTGATTGATTACTTGATATTAAATTTACAACATAAAGTTTCTGATAAAGGTAAACTTTCATACATACATAAAGTTATCAGACAAGAAACTTTTTACAGTGTAGATTCATACTGGAATTATTTCACTTCTATTAATGGGGACCCACCAAATCAACAAGATAAACAATATATATTGGAATCTGCTTATAGAACTACGTCTTCCATTGTCTGGAGACTTTATACATGGAAATTTTACATAGATCTTTTTATACACCTTTGATGATGAATAAAATAAATAATAAAGATAATCTATGTAAGAGATGTAATGTAGAAATTAATTCTGACTGGGCTCATATGTTTTATGACTGTATAAAATTGAAAGAATACTGGAAGTCAATTAATGAATTTTTGCAGGCTCTTTTTACAGATAATTTCATTATTTCTAAATCTCTTATATTATTCAACACACCTGTATCTCAAAGTGTTAAAAAGGTTAAGCTTCCCTTGTTATGGTCTATTCTAGCAGTGGCTAGGAAAATAATAACTAGAAATTGGATTTCAGATACACCTCCTTCGTTTAATGAATTTAAAAATGTTATGAATATAGTGTGCCATATGGAAATAAACACAATTAGGACTAGAACAAATAGAAAAACATCTTATTTTATTGTATGGGATAATTTACAAAATTTGTTAAAAAAATTTTAATTTCAATAGCATGGTATTTTAGTTTAATTAATTGATCTGATTGTAGTGGATGTCTTTGTAAATACTTTAGTTGTTTTGTTGAATATTATAATAATACCTATTTTTAATTACTTGTATAAAATTGTTATGATATTTCTCTTATATGTTAAAACAATAAACCTGTTTTGAAAAAAAAGAGTTGCTACTGAGTTCATAAGGATTCTTTTGATGGTTACATCACACTGGGAAGATATGACATATAAAAAGACATATATATTTTTTTATGATCAAAAATGCTTTCTTTTTTTTGGCATCTGAAGATCCTATCATTTGACTAATAACACAGTGACCATTGCTAACATCTCAGCTACACTATAAAGGACAATACAGTGCAATGTTTTATTGCCTTTTACGCCCGATACTAAGGTAGCTGAAAGGACACTTTCAAACAGATAAATAAATAAAGGTTTTAGCATTACTGAACAAGAAAGGAACCTTGCTTGAACTTCTGAGGCTGTCAAGTAGTTGATTCGACACTCTTCCCAGCTAAATGGCTGCCTTTGTTTTTTTTTGTTTTTTGTTTTTTTTTAATTTCTCTGCTACAGATAATAAAGGTAGTCTAATTACTGCATATTTTCCAGAATGTTTTTCCAGAACTATTCCTGCAGTTATTTTTAAAGCAGTTGCACAACTTCAATTCTGATTACAGAGCACAAACAGCACTTAAAAACATCAACATGAAAGAAAGGCAGATGCCAGCTGAAAATAATGGAAGCTGCTTGCATGCCAAATGCTTCTTACATTTCACAGTGTATTTTTTATTTTGTACCTAATTACTGTAGCAGAAAAATTTGGCACCTTAATGCTGGTTAAGGCATTCTGCATCAGTAAGGCATGAACATAAGAATTTGACACCAGAGCTAGTACTGTCATCAAGAAAATCATGGAAGCTTAAAGGTTTAAAACAAAACAGTGCAGCACTCTGTGTGAGATAATGTGTCAACACTGAGTTAACCTGCTGCCAATATAACATAGTAGAAATGCACTGCTTAAGTGTTTACACACACCCCTGATGAATTATGTATGCCTTTAGCCTATAACAGCACATTTCCTATGGAGCCTTTTCAGTTAGGATGTGGGCAACAATGACAAAAGCTTTATGCATGGACAATTGAAAGAAGCCATCTGACTAAGCAGCACACGTTTTTATTTTATTTTTGTGTTTTATTATATTCTTGACTGTACAGGAAATTACTTGAACCACTGGGGGTTCTTTTAAATGCCATGACTTTGTTACATAGATATAATGAACAAAATTACCATATCTACAAATTAAGCTAAAATATCACCCAAAAAGATTGCTTACAATACTGTGGTATAATGCATAAAACTGTTCTGAGAGATGCCACTCGCATAGCTTCCCATTCTATAGACACATCTTGGCAAGAAAAACACCATAACACCTTAATACAGTATAATAATAATATAAAGGGCTATTATGTAATAACACCTATGCAATTACTGGTGCAACCTTTGGGAGATAAAAGGAAGTCACAGTAAGCCCATAAGGCAAAATGAAATATAATGGCTTTGCACAGTCAGTAGAGTTCAGGTTGGAACCCTGGACTTAAGAAATAAATAACTACTGCATCAGACAGCTAAGTTTTATTTCTTAGAGCTTTATTTTGTTTTAATTTTTTTGCAGGAATTCATTGAGACATAAGGAGCCAGCCTGATCATCTTGGAAGAAAGTAAATCTATCAAATCTATCAAATTTAATATAGATTCATAAGAGTTTACTGGGCTAATTGACCTAGAGCCTTTCCAAGCCTAGCCATGTTAATCCCAAGTATCCACATTTGTTCTTTTTTGGCTAGTCTGCAGAATGAATTTATGAACAGAACGGGTCTGTGATCAATACATCCTTGAGGGACATGGGTGCTGTGATGTCCCCTCTCTGGGCCAGTAATCAAAGAACCACGAAACAAAACAATGAAAAGACTGAGCGTAATTGAAACACCAAAACCACAAAACGCAGCCTGGCATACTGGAATCAATAAAGGCAAAGGAACTCAATAAATATAAGCAGCAACAGTCCACCATCGGCAACGTTGTATTTTATATTTTAATAAAAAAGATTAAGCACATTCATTCCTCACAGGGAACTTCATCAGAATATATTTTAGTATACCACAAGCACTTAAATAAGACACACAAGTAATTACATCATTGTAATAACACCAACTATTGGTTCCCCCACATAATTAAAAGAACTAGTGAAACTAATAACACCGAAACATTATGCAGACTTTAAAAAAAAAATGTAATGTAATCTAATCGAATAACCAAAAACATGTATGCATGTTTATATATATCTCAAGCAATGTAAAACAACAAAACATTATATAATCTTTACAATTTCAGGGCTCTCTTTTTCAAAGCAGGAATAATGGAATAATGTTCATTAAGGCCAGGAGGGGAGCAGGCATCCAGTCTTAACTGCCAAATTAGCTCCTTAAACCCAAGGCTGGTTTCCCACTCCCCACTCCTTTCAGGAACTAACCTGTTCCAATACCCAAAATGTACAACTGGCTGGGTTTTGTAATGGGATCAAAACCAAAATGGGCACCTTTAAGTGTGGGATCTGCACGCATTATCCCTACATTTCAAATTTAGCAGAACTAGAGATCTGGGGGGCGAAGGAAAAATTAGTTGCATCTGGTTATTTCACCTGTTATACAAAAGGGGTGATTTGTGTTGCTTACTGCACAGAGTGTTTTTCTTATTATGTAGGGAAAACTGAGAGGAAACTAAAACAAAAGATCTAGGAGCATATTTACAAGATTAGCAAGGAAAAGGCCACTAACACCCTCTACAAACATTCCTTAGAATGCACCCAAGCTACTTATACATTCTGGGTATTGGAACAGGTTAGTGTTCCTGACAGGGGTGGGGACTGGGAGTTTTTGTAATTTGTTGCTGGCCCACCAGGAAAATGTGGATGAAGGATGAACCAGTCCAATTACTAAAATAAACCAGGAGAATAGAACTTCACTGGGGAGCTTAGATTAGAGGAGATTCAACTCAAAAATGCCACACAAACCAAAGCTACGATGAGTTAAGAATTGTAGATATCTAAGTTGTACCTTAATGCGTTTACATGCTCATCCATGCCAAGACATAGGAAGCCATTTGCTTCATTTTATTTTTAATTCTTCATTTATAGCAATGTGGCTTAACTGCTTCCACTTCTGGATGCTGCAGACTATTTAATTTTTTTTGTTTTACAATTGCAGTGCTCTTTGTTTGCTGTTAAGTATAGCCTCGTTTATTTATGTGAAGACATGTTACCTGTTATCAAAGTTAAATGCATGCTTCCTTAGCATGAGTGCATTACATTACATTAGAATAATTGTAAAATCATGGCCTAAGGCAAAAGACTTCCATAAATCCATTTAACATATGAGGTGAAGAGATAAGCTCCAACACAATACAAGAATGATAGCAGTTGAGAAAAAAAAACATTGATTATACATAATATTAAATTTTAGAAATAAATGTAGTTAAGAAAGGAATACAGGTAGAAGTACATTCAGACAGTCAGTGTTACAAATTTCCAATGTTTTTGAGGGTAGCAGTAGTTTATAAAAAATAAATTAGATAAGTAAATTACATACATTATTTAGGTTTAGTCAGGTTTGTCACAGTGGCATATCCATTTTCGTTCCAGGTGTTGTTTGATTAAGGCTTTAAATTGGTCTGGGGAGGAGAGCATGGTTATGGCATCTGGAAGTTTGTTCCAGGTTCTACTTATAGAATTTGCAAATAGAGCCGTGCCAGCAGCATTGTTAATTTTAGTTGTTTGTATTTGTAGCTTATTGGATGTGCGGAGCAGTCTTGTATTATTATGGGGGAAGATGAAGTGACTAAGGGCTGGAGTATTATTTGGGTTCTTTAGGATTTTATTAGCCAATATTAGCAGGTTATACTTGACAAGATTGGGAAATTCCAACCATCCAAGTTGTTTGAGGTTAATGCAGTGGTGGGTTCTGAACGGAGAGCCCGTAGCAAACCTGGCAATGTGATTATAGGAGGCTGTAAGTTTATTAAGCTCAGATTTACTTATGTTTTCTAGAAGGGGGAGGCATATAGGAGGGTTGAGAGTAGGTGCGAGCATGCAATGGCTATTTTAGCTATGGGGGTGAGGAAGGTTTTAACTCTGTAGAGTGAACCAAGTTTTTTGTTTATGGTTTTGATTGTCTGGCTTACATGGAGGTCAAATTTTAAGTAATTGTCTATAGTGACACCTAGCAGTTTGATATTGAGGTCAGGGGAAAAGACTGTCCCATCATTAGCTTGTATGGTAAAGGAGAAGGGCATGGACCTTTGGGTTGGTGGAAATATGAGCATTTTGTTTTTTTTGGGATTTAGTAGTAGGCGACGTTTGGATAGCCAGTTTTCTATAACAGTAAAAGTAGCCTGGGTATCCCTTTTTAGATCATCTGGAGATGTGGCTGAGCAGATCAGAGTGGAGTCATCAGCATATTGGATACAGCTGATGTTTGGTATGATGGTAGGGAGATCATTAATGAAGATGGAAAACAATAGTGGTCCTAGTATGGAGCCTTGTGGAACTCCGATAGTGTTGGGTAATAGATTTGAGAGCTTATTCTGCCAGAGGACTGCTTGTTGCCTGTCTTTGAGATAGGATTTAATCCAGAGAAGGGCACTGGGATGTAGACTGAGAGTTTGCAGGGTTGAAATCATAAGTTGATGGTCCACCATGTCAAAGGCCTTGGAAAGGTCTAGGAAGAGGGTAGATGAGGTGTGGTTATTGTTGCGGTTATCATTAATGGTGTTAGAGAAGGATAATAGAGCAGAGGTTGTACTATGATGTGGTCGAAAGCCGTGTTGGGTATCAGCCATCAGGTCGTTCTGGAGTAGATGTTGCATAAGTTGTTTGTGGATACATTTCTCCATTATCTTAGCAAGCGAGGAGAGTATGGCTATGGGTCTGTAATTGGATTATTCAGTAGAGGGACCTCCTTTATGTAATGGAATAACATAAGATGTTTTCCAGATGTTGGGAATTTTGGCTTTGGATATGGTTCGGTTGATTAGGATAGAGATTGGAAAGGTGATAGCGTCTGCTGTCATTTGTAGATATTCAGCTGGGAGTTGGTCTGCAGATAGGGTGGTGGGTTTTAGTTTTTTGATAAGCTTTCATATAAAGGAGGTTGGTACAGGCTGAAAGCAAAATAGGTTTTGGCTGTTAGAGTTGTTAATTTCATCAAGGGAACTTTGAGGTAGTTGGGTGGCTAGAGCTTGAATAGTTTCAGTAAAGAAATGATCGAAGCTATCTGCAACCTGTTCTGGGGTTTTATTTGAGTTGGCAGCTGGGTTAGGTGTTGATGTTTTACCTGGATACAGTAATTTGTTGATTCTAGCCCAGAATTTTTGAGGATTATTCTGATTATTCATCTGTAGCCTATAATACTAGTGTTTCATAATAATGTAGAAGATAACATAATATATTTTATTTCTTTTAAATACATATGTCAATGTATGTAAGAGAACTCAGTGGTTGCACTAACAGGAAGTGAGTTTTTCCCCAAGTGAAAGTTTTCCACACCTTACTAAGCCTTTGATATCTCTATGTTAAAGAGTCTACTTTTTTGGTTTTGCTGGCATATAAATGAATTGCTGTAATTCTGCCATGGCTTCATCTGACATACCACACACTATTGAAAACATATTTAACTAGAGAGAGAAGATAGGGCTTTAATATCTTTACATCTTTTCATCTTTTGTAATGACTTTTTCCCTTTGCTGTTATGATAGTTGAAAATTATTGCCACTTGTGTTAGACACTGATTTTCTTTCAAAAGGTTTTAGTTAACTGCTGCTGTTTTTAATCAAGCATTGATACTTGGAGTCCTAGTATTCTTATAATTCTAGCATACAAGATGTGACTATGTTTATTCAGGTAAGCATTTACAGTAGTTAATATGTTAGCTGGGTTTACTAAATTTTATTCCATTTAATTTTCTTTTAAATGCTGCTGTTTACTTATAATCAAAAAGGGTGGCATCATTATAACAAGTTGGTCTAGAATTCATAAGATGGATACAATACAGTGGACATTTACATGGGAATAAGGGACACACAGCCTGGCACATGTTAGTAGTGATTCATAGTAGGATGCTGTGTTACAATGCAGTGATGACATGCAGATGATAGCAGGTATGGAAGTGAGGTTCTGATGATATGCAATTCACAGGCATATGCGAGGGGAAAGTTGAGCACCACTGGGCACCTAACTAATATCAGTGTCCAATGAAAGTGTAGTCAAAGAGAAGCCACAAGGCCACAGTCCAGACAATGATATGGCAGCACAGGAAAGTGCCTATGTTTAACGTAGATCTCTGGGCCCTTATGAGTACAAAGTGACATTGCTGTGTGTTAAAATGAACAATCATACTGCGTGCAGTGCTGATATAAAGCTATGCTAGATAGTGCATGGTCAAACCTTACTGTGCATCAGACACTTTCACTCGCACTATGCATGCAGGAAGATGGAGTGAGTCAGAGTAGTCAACATCCTGTACACAGGTGGCTAGGGGCATGATGACACATCTGTCGGTACACATACAGACATACATAGCTACAGTGGCGTATACTGCAGTACACACACACACACACACACACACACACACACACACACACACACACACACACACACACACTCACACACACACACTGTACTGCTTAGAGGCAGACGGTTAGCAACATAAACTGGTGCAGTGTGTTCTCATCTATGTCATAAGAGGGTTTGGTCTGGTGTATAGTGAGTGATTGTGCAACTGTGTGTATTTGTGTGTGTGTGTATATGTGTGTGTGTGTATATATATATATATATATATATATATATATATATATATATATATATATATATACACACACACATATATATTATATATATATATATATATATATATATATATATATATATATACACACACACACATATATATATATATATATACATATATATATATATATATATATATATGTATATATATATATATATATATATATATATATATATATACACATATATATATATATATATATATATATATGTGTGTGTGTGTGCGTGTGTGTGCGTTGTGTGATAAATGGGTGGTTGTGTGAGTGTGGATAAATGTGTGGGCATGCTTGATATTAGTGATAGCCACAGCTTGTTACAATCAATGTCAGCGTTTGGATCAATGTGTTTGGTCCCTGAGTGTCCTATTCTTCAGAAAATAAGATTACAAAATGTACATCAGCGTCAGAGACAGCATTGAACTGCAGATTTCATATTCATGATGGTTTTCCTAAATATGTATCAAGGGATTCCATACTGTTACATGCCCCTCTTTTTCAAATGGCTCTGCAAAACTTATTGTTATGCGAGCTGTTTAGAAGGATGACCCAGTTTGGGTGCTTCAGAACTTGTTCAGGATTTGGTAGCCAGGGGTGTGTTTTACACACATTTTGATGGCAACACTATTTGGTTTTATGAATCATGGCCCAGTTATTATCACAGGCAAGCCAACTGTCAACAGTCCTTTTAAGTTAGTGCCCACCGTGTAAGGTGTTTATTAAATACATTAAAACATCCTAGTGTCTCGGTCACTGCCTTCCTCGGAATTTAACAGGCTAAATAGAAGAAAAGATGCTGAACAACTGCTTTAGCCTGTAGCATCCAAAGACATAAGAATATCTTAAGCTCTAGGAATTGTGAAGAAAAGTATAACGTTATTCCTGGGAATGTTTTAAAGAGGGTAAGAACTATAGTTAAAGATACTGTCACTACTTCTGACAGATCTAGATGAATGAAGCTTTAATAATAACGCTAGTGACAGAACTACAGGTTTGAAATTAAGGTTATCATTATCATTTCATCGATTAAGACTAGCACTCCATTCACCATGTAATCTGACACTCTGGAAAGTGGTGATATTTTGGTGATGTTCCCAAGGAATATTATTTTTGAAATTGGTAAAAAGCACGCAGTATCTTCCCCAGATTCAAAACAAATGAAATCACAAGAATGTATAAATAATAGCGGTGTTATTGTTCATGTTCTTATATGTAGCCTGATAAGAGATGCATTACAATCCATTAAACAGTAATTTTTGTCTGACTTATGTTCACCAGCTGCATGATACAGGACCTCTTCACTTTCTGAATAATAAGACAAACACTATTAACAGATAGACAGCCACAGACATAATGTATTAAATAAGATGTTCTCGCTTTCATTTATTACAATGACTTTCTTCAGTCATCTTTATTTCAGGAGAGGTACCTGCTTACCTAAAAACAGAACTTGAGTTACTTTTCAAAATGTCAAGTATATTATTAAATTAATTAGAGTATTAGATGTGCAGTCTTAAAAGTAGGTGATGCTTTCTGTCCCCTTTGAGAAATAAAACTTTCCATTTAATTTAAATGCAATTTTCTGGAATGCTAGAGTCATTTAAAAATAAAATAAAGGGCTACTGGGCATATAACCTTTCCATTTTTGTACCATAAATGTAAGTTTGTAAAGACTGCACCAAGCATTCTACTTGTTAAAACATACATCATTCCATTATTTGATTATTCTTTTTAGATTGCAAGGTCTGCACAAAATCAGAATGTATAGATCCCCTTAAGTTTGCATTTGAAAAAAAAATATGTTTTTAAATGATTTCTCTTCTGTTTTCTCTGCTGGGGAACTGTTATTTCAACATATGCTTTTAATTTTTCAAGTCCTGACTAAATAATTTTACTGCTACTGGACTATGTGAAAATGTTTTACTAGACTTATTTAGACTAAGCAGTGAGTATTCCAACATCTAGATTTAATATTGCTGAACTATGCTACAGCAGATTGACAAATTACATCACCCTCCTTACCTAACTCAGTCTCTTTAGACATATTTAAATAAAGATTATCGTTTATGACATTTGACAGCCCAAAAGGAGCACTTTCAGTTGTAATTGTATTCAGATGGGTTATCATAAAATACTGTGAGCCTTAATTTGAGACATTTGTCAACTCATGTGTGCTGTAACTGAAGAAAACAAATCAAATTATTGTGAAATAAGTGACAGGAACATGCAGCAATCTGTCATTATGGTGTAGAAATGCTAAGGGAATGTTAACACTCTGATACCAGGGGGATCAGGAGAGAACGCAAGAAAAAAATGCACTTTGCAATGATAAGAGAAAGAAAAGGAAGACTTTCTAAAAATCTAGACAGCAGCATTCTGAAAAAAGTGCTACCACCCGGTGCTAAAAATATAAAAATCCTCCCCCACCAGTTCTATATAAAAATACTCATTAAAATAATTATGAAAGAATTACTGAATGAGCTAGCCACAAGCAGTTAATCACCGCTTTCTATCTGAAATAAAGGAATTAATGACACATCACTCACTTTTTCTGTGAGTGCCAGTATTCAGAACAGAACATGTTCCTCTCCCTATGAGATGAAAAATAAACCTTAAATGCAACTAAGGAAAAAAAAAAAATAAAGCAAAAGTAGAACTGTAAACCTGTGAAAAAATACCCATAAATAGTAAAGAAAACAATAACCCTTACAGCATCAATAATATCTAAAACAATAGAAGACTCGAGGAAAATATGCAAAAGCAACATATCTCGGAAATCAGAGATGTATCTTTTCTAATAATTTCAGAATAGTTAAGAATTAAAAGAAAAAAATTAAGAAACATACTAAAACATCATTTACGACCCAGTTCATTCAGAATGTCAGACCCTCCAATAATGTTGTTTATCCATGCATGTTAGAATCTGCAGAAAAAAATTAAAACACTTTTTCATAACAATACTAAACATCTTTGTCAGCCTATTTGTACAAGTCTTAAATCCCTGAAATATTTTTTTATATGAAATGATCTTTTAAAAGTTCCTATGTTCTTCTCTTCGAAAGTCTTCACAGCCATAGTCAGGAATATACCTTATAGTTCCACTGACGTGTAATAAATGATCTTATCCATAAAATCACTTTCACATTTATAAAGTCATCCATAACTACTTCCTTACTGAACACGTGATGCGAAATGGTCCCAGATAACAACAACTCCTCTATTTTCTATTCATAGCATGTAAAATCTCAGAGAAAGTTTTCTGCCATATAAAATCTAATATCGAAAGGCAGAACTTGCTCTGTCACTAATAGTATGGTATTAGATTTGGATGCAGTACTACCATAATACTGAGTACTATGCATACTTACAGATATTGTCTTAAAAAAGATATTGTCTTAAAAACACTGACGATTGGCATTTTATCTATGTCATTTTCACTGATATGAACTATGCCTTTGACAGCATAAATGATACCCTTCTGCTTAACCAGTTCTCTATCAGGAATCCATCAGACTTGCATATGAAAGGTTCAATCTGACTGCACTGTTTGTTCATTCATTCAAAACTAAATTGATAAATAAAATTTCTAACACCTCAGTGTTACTCTCAGGCGTAGAACAGGGATGCATTTTAGGAATTCTGTTATTCTTTCTGATCTTAAATATACTCACAAATTATAGCAAAGACCTGATCATAACAGTGTATTCAGGTCATTTAAGGATCATACAAACATGTCTTGAAGAGGATTTCAGTTACTTTCTGTATTAATAAATAAACATATCTAAGACTAAATAACAATAAAGCAAACTAAAGATATTCATTACCCCCTCTATATTTTATAACACTTGGATTGTTCATTGTTTCTCACAGTTAAAATACTGCAGTATTTAAGTCAAACATGACTGTTTTTCCTGTTTCTCATAAGATATTCTTTAACTAAATTTTCTCAGAAATTGCAAGATCTCTATAAAGTGATACAGCTCATAACTCCCCATTTATTATGACAGTGTCATATATAATGTCCAAAATTCCAACTTAAAAAGCTTGTAATCACAAAATTGCAGTGATACCGCAACTGGAACATGGACACCTGGTCTTTATACTTGGGCTGCCCTTCAACATAAGTTATCTACAAATCTCTTGAAATCCAGTCTACAAGATTATTTTTCAAATGGATTACCCACAAAACAACAAGGTTAGGCAGTATATTGTGATAAGATGTTCAATTATTTGTAGCAAGCGGAACATTAGCAAAACAAAGCCGGGGCTGATTTTGCTAATGCAGTAGCTTCTTCAGGTTTACCTCATAACTGTCAGACCACAGACAACAACTCTGCATACATCCTCAATAAACAGAATCTCCCTTCTTATTTGCTCACATTACATATACTATATATAAAACTCCTTTTCAAAAAATAATCCCTGCATGTGCACACAAACTTTTGTACCAACACATAGATTATTTCTTAGGATTACTGATGCTGAATTGGCTATAAGCTTTGCACTTTCGGATTTATGTAAAATATGGGATTCCCTCTCTCAACGCTTCTCTGTGAGATGTTCAAGTGACTGCAATGTAAAATTAGAATGCTCACTTCCTAAATTCTGTCTGTATTGTCTCTTTGTCTGTTTTTGTTGTTGCCAAATTGTCCAGATTGTAACTAACTTGTGAGTCTAATGGAGTCTAACACATATCTTCTTCACAAAGATAGATCTGCTTTATTTATTTATATTCCTATTTATTTCTAAGTATATAGACTTTACATATATGCATATTTGCAGACATACTCTGACACATACAAAAAGACAGCAGATAGTATTTTATGCAATTACATTCTACTGCATTATTTTTTCAGGCCAAGGCATATACATTCAGAATTATTAGTGATGCCTATTTGTGAAATGTCAAAATACATGCCTACCTACATACATACATACATACATACATACATACATACATAAATAAATAAATAAATAAATAAATAAATGAAGTTTACCTTCATTGTAAACTTGCAGGCAGGGTAGAAGATAAACACTCTTTTGCTCTTATTCACTAAGGCCTGCAAAGCAGAAGCTCAAGAAATAATGCATGCCTCTCAAAAGTTTCTGATTTTGCAGCTTATGCCTCATAATTTTGCTGTCTCCCTGTTAAAGTTGTGGATTTTTGCTAAATTACTAAAGATTACAGATTGTCAATGATTTCAGACATTAGAGTAAATTAGAGTAATATATAAAAACTGTCCCTGATTTTGGGCCTTTGTTCCCCATTATTTTTGGCTTTGTCCAGAATGCTTGAGCAAAGAAGTTAAGAGCTATAAAATAATGCAAAGATAAGGAATGGTGGTAATATGGGAGTTTCTGCTGTATGTTCTAGTCATCTCCATAGCCTGTGATGTACAATGAGGGCCTGATAACAAACGTCACATTAGCAGTACATACAGTATATCTATTTCTTAACTTCTGTGCACTGTAATGTGATCTTATGCTCTCCTCCAAAGTTGTAGTAGAAGACAGCATCTACAGCAGACTTCTCTCCTGCATCTCACACAGCAGTACACATTTATTTATGGCATAAACCTCTGCTCTTATGACCCTGGCAACAATGTAATATATAACCCTCCCCGCTTTTTCCTCAATGTCACGTGCTTGACAACAGTATCTGCCATTAAAAGCCTGCAATTATCTCTGCATATTATCATTTTCCCATTGTTAGTACAATGCAAACACACCCTTACTGTCACATCCCAGGCAGCAGTATTATATGCATAACCATCTCTAATCGTAACTGATAGCTGTGTGTGTGAATAAAACTACTATTTTCATGTGATGGTATCTGGTAACAGCATAGTATATTCAACTATTTATTTTTCATGTCTCATTATAAGCAGATAGTAGAATATAGTGAAATGCAGAATAATATTCAATCCTCTCCATCCCCATAGTCCTTGCTTTCTTGTAATCTTCTCTCTGGTTAATTTTAACACCAAATTCTTCACCTCCCCCAAAAAACACTCCCTCAAAAATGTAAAGGAATCAGCACTCATGGGACTGGGGTGTGATTTTCCCTCCTTCCTCCTAGTTTAATTTTAATACAGTATCCATGCCTTACTAAGATCACAGCTCCATCTCCTCCTTGTTAACATACCTGTGGAAACAGCGTAAGCAATCAGATCACCATTTTGCCTCTACATTACCTCAGCTCTTCTAAAGCTCCTAGTATTGATGGAGGTAATTAAACCATCTTTTTCTTCTGATCATATTGTTGTTAATAATCACCTGCTGTACTCAATGAAAGCAAATCCCTCCCACCTCCTTCCTAGGTGTAAGTGTAAAACACTCAAGTTTTGCACATACACATCCCATTTGCTAAACAGGTGTACTGTTAAAATACTGCTTATGTTTGACTAAAATAAACCAGGAGAATATAACATCATTGGATGCTGAGATTAGAGGAGATTCATCTAAACACACACACACACACACACACACACACACACACACACACACACACACACACACACACACACACACACACACACACACACACACACACAAACCAAAGCTGAGATGAATTAAGAATAACAGATTTCTAAGTTGTACCTTGATGAGTTTACATGCTCCTCCATGCCAAGTCATCGGAAGCCATTTGCTTCATTTTATTTTTAATCCTGCATTGATAGCAAAGCTTACACAAGTCCTAATATGTGGCTTAACTGCTTCCACTTCTAGCTGCTGCATACTATTTAATTAATTTTGTTTTATAATTGTGATGCATTTTGTTTGCTGTTAAGTATAGCCTCATCTATGTATGTGAAAACACACGTTAACTGTTGTCAAAGTTATATGCATGCTTCCTTAGCATGAATGCATTACATTAAGTTAGTATAATTGTAAAATCCTGGCCTAAGGCAAAATACTTCCATAAATCCATCTAACATATGAGGTGAAATAGCAACTATCCCTTATATGAGCAGTTTCATAATAATGTAGAAGATAACACAATATATTTGATTTATTTTAAATGCATATGCAGATATATGTAAGAGAGTTCATTGGGTGCACAAACTGGAAGTGAGTTTTTCCCCAAGTGAAAGTTTTCCACATCTTACTAAGTCTTTGATGTCTCTATGTTAAGAGTCCACTTTTCTGGTTTTACTAGCATATAAATGAATTGTTGCAATTCTGCCACAACTTCACCTGATATACCACAAACTATTAAAAACATATTTAACTAGAGAGAGAGAAGATAGGGCTTTAATATCTTTACATATTTTCATCTTTTGTAATGACTTTTTCTCTTTGCTGTTATGATAGTTGAAAATTATTGCCGCATGTTATGTTGGACACTAATTTACTTTCAAAAATTTTCATTTAGTTGCTACTGTTTTTAATCATGCATTGATACTTAAAGTCCTAGTTTTTTTTTTTCAATAATAAATCTTTATTCTTTTCCAATTGTTAATACAACACTACAACATATGTACATTATATACATGAATGCTTCCAACAGTTACATAAGATCATTATACATTAAGATAAAATTCTAAAAAAAAAGGTATTAAAAAAGAAAAAAGAGAGAGAAAAAAAAAAGGAAAAAAAGATCTAATATCAATATAAGGTTTATCTATACTAATCTCCATATTAAATATATACTTCCCGGGGAAAAGTGGATTAGAACATTAAGCTAACACAATGTTAAAGATTTGCTCCCATATTTTTGTATTATTTATATTTTTCTTATGGTCTTTAATTAGTAACTTATGTGCTAAAATATGTTTTATCGCTACACTTTTTAAGTTTTCCCATGAAGTCAAAGATGGATTCAGCCAATTTGTAGCTATATAAAGCTTCATTAACAAGAAAATATTTATGAGTATGATCACTTGGGATCTGTTCAAGTCATTCGGAGGAATATGAAGAATCATAAACTCCCAAGAAAGTGTGGACTGTTGATAACCCATTTTTTGTAATTGAATTTTTAGAGAATTCCATAGTTTGAATATACATTTACAGCTCCAGAACATGTGTAAAAGGTCAGTGGTTTGATCAATACAATATGGACATTTAGGTGAATTTTTCGAGTTGAATTTATGTAAGCTGAGGCGAGTGTAGCAAGCATTATTAAATATCATCAGCTGAGTAAATAATAGATTTTGAAGAGATACTGATCTTAAGGTTAGATTAATTGCTTTCAATATTTTATTATCATCAATCAGTAATAATTTATCCTTCCAATATTTGGATAAAAGTATTTGGTTATTATATTTCACATCTTTTATCAAATTATATGAAGCCGTTATATATTTGAAGTCCTGCATAAGAGTTTGCCATAAGTTTGAACAAATGGTTAAGTCTTCTTCTTTAATTTTAAAATTACTAAAATAAGTTATTGAAAGATCCTTTAATTGTCTCATTATAATTAAATAAGAGTTAGGAAGGCTCAACTCTCTTAACATGTCGTGTATTGAGATACCAAGAAAGGGATATAAATCAAGTATGGTTAAATCAATTATAAGGGGGAATTTTTTAAGATCTATCAATTGATTACCGATTTTCAAATTCGGGTTCTTATGAAATGGTTGGAAGGTCATCATATACTGTAAGAGATTTAGTGATTTAAACAGGTTTTGTATTGATAATATATATAATCTAACATGTTCCATCAAAGCGTATATTTTAAAGGTATCTTTATTTAAAAAAGGTAATGCCTTAAAATTAATACCCAATTTAACAACATGTTTGTAATTCAGAATCAACCATTTGGGTGACCATTTAGTACTGGACTTGTCAAAGTTAACCACTCATAGAATTCTATTAGCATTTATTATTAAATAATATGCTTCAAAATTTGGTAATTCTAAACCACCCTTATTTTTCAGAGTCATCAGTTTATCATAGGATATTCTCATTTTCCTAGGTTCCCATACAAATCTACCTAATTCCGTATGAAGTTGTTTGAAGAATTTCCAAGAAATTGAGACTTGAGTAGCTCGAAAAATATATAATATTCTAGGGAGAACATTCATTTTAATAATTGAAGTCTTTGCCATTATTGGTAATTTCAGATTATTCCATCTTTTTAAATCAGACAGTATATGATCCCAAATTAGCTTGACATTGTTCACATAAAAGTCTCTATTATCTGTTGAGAAAACAATACCTAAATATTTTATTTTTTCTTCGGATTTTACCTGACCTATCAATGGTAAAAGTGAAAAGGGTGTAGGTGTCTTTAAGGGAAATAAATTGTTTTTTTTTTTAATTTATTTTGTAATTAGATATTTCTGAAAAATCTTCCACTGCTTTTAATATCTTCTTAGTATCTGAAACAGGCGTCGTACAATAAATATTAAGATCATCAGCAAAAGCAGCCATAGATATTTTCGTACCATATATTATTGGAGCATTATGATATATATTTTGCTTAATATGTAAAAATAGCGGTTCTAAATATAAATTGAATAATATAGGAGATAGCAGACATCCTTGACGGGTACCATTCTTAATTTGTATTCTTTTTGAGAAATTTTTATTAATATATAAAGTTGTATAGGGATTATTATATAACTTTTTTAATGTTAAAATGAAGTCTTGGGGTATATTGAAATATGATAAAATATCAAACAAAAATTTTAAATTAACTCTATCGAAAGCTTTTTGAGCATCAATTATGAGTGCGTAAACATTAAGATTTTTATGAGTGGCATAAGAAATGAGTGTATGAAGTGATAACGTATTATCAGTAGTTTGTCTACCATTTATAAAGCCAGCTTGTTCATCAGATATTATTTGGTTTATTACCTTCTTCAGTCTATTGGCTAAAATAGATGTCATAATTTTCATATCTATATTTAAAAGTGAAATGGGTCTACAGTTATCCGGATTTTAAAGATCTGCATTCTCTTTAGGTATAAGAATTGTTTTCGAAGCATTAAAATGTGGATCATTAATTTTATTGTTAATTATATAATTAAATACTTGTGGAAGTGTTTTACCCAATATATCACAAAAAGTTTTGTAAAATTCAGAAGTCAAACCATCCGGTCCTGGAGCTTTATGTGGCTTCAAATTATTAATTGTATCTGTTATCTCCTCAGAGGAAATTGGTTTGATTAAACTCTCATGAGACTCATCACCAATTTTCGGAAAAGTAATCTTCTGCAAAAAATCGTTATTACTCTTATTTATAAGTAATTCCTGATGTTTGCCATAAATTTGAGAGAATATTAATTCAAAGGTATTCATAATGTCTTCAGTATTGGCATATCTTTTATTATTAAACTGTATTTCAGAAATTTGAGAAGGTATTTTCGATTGATTAATGATACGAGCTAGTGCTTTTGATGGGGTCTGAATATGATTAGCGTATTTTACCAGTATTTTCTGTTCATAAAATGACAATTTACTATTTTGTAGTAAAAAAAGATCTTTTTGACATTTTAATAACTCCGTTTCAGTTTGTTTACTATAGTTCCCAATTAAATCTTGATCTAGTAACTTAATTTTAGTTTCCGATTCTTGTATGTCTCTAGTTTGTATTTTCTTATAATAAGTAGCCTTTTGGAGAAAAATTCCTCTTATTTGTGCTTTGGTCGTTGACCATTCTATATCAAATGGATGCCGGTATTTCGAAAGATTAACTAGTAGGTGATTGCAGGTCTCTTGAATTTCTTTAGTTATGTCTTCTTTATTTAATAAATACGGATTTAGAGACCAATTATAACCTCTATGACGCCTACTATTTCTAGTGTCTTTGTTAAAAATTAATGTGATTCTAGAATGATCCGATAAGTGTCAAGCTTGTATAGATACACAAGAATCTAAAGTAATTAGTACGTCTGAAATTAGGAAAAAATCAATCCTAGACCACATTTTATGACAACTTGAATAAAATGTAAAGTTATTTGAGTTTATTTGATTGTTTGTGTATTTAAATGGGTCATATAATTTAAAATCTGTTTTAAGTTCCTTTAATGCTATCACTGCTTGATTATTAAAAGACCTGTGTGAACTTGATTTATCTAATTTGGGATCTTGATATGTATTCCAATCACCTCCTATTATTATATAACAATTATTAAATTGAGTCAGGATAAAATATAGTGATGCTATAAAAAGTTGTTAATTGGTACATGGGGCATATATATTAATAAGTGCCACAGGTTTATCATAAAGTGGAGATGAGAGAATCACATAACACCATCTTCCCTCTTTGTCTATTTTAAAATCTAGAATTTTCTCTTGATACTGATTTTTAATGAGAATAGCCACTCCTGCACTATTAGTTGTCACCTCTGAAGCTACCACCTCTCTAATCCATTTCTTATTTTTAAGGACAGCCCATTGGTCATTGGTCAAGTGGGTTTCTTGTAATAAGATAAAATATGCCTTTGACTGGAAAAATAAATGAAAAAATAATTTCCTTTTTTTCATGTTCTGGAGCCCTTTAGTATTCCATGAGTCTATTATCCACATACTAAGATCTTTAATTCGTTTAAAGATATTTTAAAATTGAGAAACAGTATTAAATTCAAGTATACTAGCAAAATATATATTGTCTGGAAGCAATCTTGACATCCCATCCCTAACCAGTGCCTATCCACTATTCCCCTGGACCAGGACGTACATAGGTTTTTTTACACTGTTAAAACTTTTATAGTTAAATAACTTCACTAAACATCTATTCTTTATCTTACAAAATATAACATCAAAAACATGCAAGAAACCTATAAAAGCTACATCTAACTCTACAAAGCCTAATCCAAACATTCCCTAATAAACACTGATGAATATCCAAAGCTCTTGTACACATTATATAGTTAAGTCTATCAAGTAAACAGTCTTCATTACACTTACATTTACTATCCTACCTCACTAATATTTCTCATATATTGTTACGTATACTAATTAGTTGTATCTCATTAAGTTACCTAGCAACCATATTTAAATCTAAAATAGTCAAGTATGTGGCAGTACACCTATTAAACAATAACACTATTAAAGTAAAGGTAATTCACCATATGTATTGTTAATTAAAAGAGAGAAAAAGAACTACGGAGAAGCAAATGTTTAACATTCAAATATAATATTAAATCTGACTGTCTTTATGTAGCCTAAATTATCTAGAATTATCATGTCAGCAAATAAGGTGAATAAAAATAGGACTCTAACTTTACTTTACTGGATAATATAGTTAAATTTGTAAAGTGATAATTAAGTAACACAGTTCTCAAAACAGTCAGAACCACATGCCAGTACATAAACAAGCTAACCTTCACATTCCTGGAGAACGCACAATATACTGTCTCATGGACTCTTTATCTAGTATTTATCCCAACACTAAATCCCCTTATTATCTAAACATTTGCAGTATTAAAACACATCAGTAATACAGAAAAAAGAAATACTAAAAATATACTACCAGATTATTAACACAACAATATTCAGTATAACATACCTAAGGAAAAAGAATAACTATAGTAAAGCTATAATACTTCCAAGCAATCAGTTAAATGACACATTGTGAACCAATACATTGTTAATTCAATTATAATCATACCTGAATGAGTCCACAGTCCCCTTTAAATCAGTAAAACATATTACATACTTTAAATGTCCACGAATGCTCGTTTTACAGTCCAAGTAGCTTCCACTTCCTCAACAGAGATCTTCCTGCTTCCTGAGCTTGTAATCCTGCTTTCGAGCTCGCGACAAGGGAACCATCAAGCGGACGGACTTCCGGATGCGCCACCTCGAAAGCAGACCCTCAGCAGCACCTAAAGGACTTCCTGTTGCTTCGCGAAGGGGCTCAGTTCGTAAGAGCCAAAAAAGTTCAGAAAATCTTCGTGGATGAGCTGGAGCTGTAAAAATATACTAGTTAAACATTTACCAAGGGGCCTGGAGAAGAAAAAAAAGAACAAACAAAGGATTTTGAAGCCTCGAAATATAGTTAGCATGGAATCCCAGGATCCACGTTGCTGCAAACAGACTGGATGGCCAGATCAAGCTTCCGAAGCTGGAAGGGACTTAAAAATCTTCAAAAAGGTAACTTTTGCTTCTTTTTTGTAGATATGGAGTATTTGGAGCCCTCGACTGTAAAAATCAATATGTTAGGATATTTCATTTGAAATTTGATGTTCTTTTCAATGAGGAACTTACAGTATGGAGATAATGCTTGTCTAGCTTGCCTTATTTGCAATGGTAAATCCTGAGCCATAGAAACTTTATTATTCTGTCACATAATATAACCTCCATTTTTTTTAACATTAAAATTATTTTGTTTACGTCCTGGTAGTTGAGTATTTTGACGTATACTGGTCTAGGTATGTTTAAGGCTTGTGCTTCTCTGAGAGCTCTATGGGCTCTTTCTATGACTATTTGTTTAGCTCTGTCCGAGTCACTAAACAACATTTCAAGTATTTGTGTAATGGTAGAAATTAAATCATAGTATTGGATAGATTCTGGAATTCCTCTGATAATTATATTGTTCCTTCTGGATCGTGCCTCCAAATCCAGGATTTTATTTTGCATAGACTGAATATCCAGGTCATGAATGTCTGTTTTTTTCGCAAGCAATGTTATTCTGTCCTCATTTTCAGATATTCTGGCTTCTGATTTATCTATTCTTTTGAGAATTTGAGTGCATGTGGCACCAAAAGAATGCACCTGGTTTGATAATTCTTTTAAAGCTTCTTGGATAGGTAGCAAAGCAGTTTTAATATCTTCCATATTAGCCATTTGATCCGGTTTATTTTTCATTCTAGCTTTTGAAAGTTCCTGCTGTTTTGTAATCTTCTGCCCTTTTGTTGTTAAATCTTTTTCTGGCGACTGAAGTTCTGATAATTTAGTTTTTGTTGTTGTTGTTTCCATACTTTTATCTTCTTTTGACATTGTGGAGCAAAGCAGATCTTTAATATAGCTGAATGATAAATATCCAAGGTTACTACTCAGACAGTTCCTTTGTTTACTACTCTGTTCAGAGTCAGTCAGTCAATCAGATCCAATCCTGTTAATTTGTTTATTTTTCTCCGGTTCCTTCACCTCTCAGACTATATTTAGTTGTAGTAGATTAATTTTAGCCAACAATTAGTGTAGAAAAACTTGCAGTATATCCTCGGGGTTAATTTTTATTCCGAGTATCTGGAGAGCTGTAGATATGCAGTGTTTACAGAATGGCGGCCATCTTTGAATCAAGTCCTAGTATTTTTACAATTTTAACATACAGAATGTGGTTATTTTTATTCAGGTAAGTATTTAGTTAATATGTTAGCAGGAATTTAATATTTTTTATTCCATTTAATTTTCTTTTAAATGCTGCTGTTTACTTATAATCAAAAAGGTTGGTGTCATTATAACAAGTTGGACTAGAATTCATAAGTTGCACAGAATGCAGTGGACATTTGCATGGGAATCAGTGACACACAGCCTGGCACGTGATTCATAGTCCCATGCTGTGCTACAATGCAGTGATGACATGCAGATGATAGCAGGTATGGAAATGAGGTTCTGATGATATGCAATTCACAGGCATATGCGAGAGGAAAGTTGAGCACCATTGGGCACCTAACTAATATCAGTGTCCAACGAAAGTGTAGTCAAAGAGAAGCCACAAGGTCACAGTCCAGACAATGACATGGCAGCACAGGAAAATGCCTACATTTAATGTAGAGCTGTCTGTCATGAATACAAAGTGACACTTCTGTGTGTTAAAATGAACAATTTTACTGTGTGCAGTGCTGATATAAGGCTATGCTAGATAGTGAATGGTCGAACCATACTATGCATCAGACACTTTCACTTGCACCATGCATGCAGGAAGATGGGGTGAGTGACAGTAGTCAACATCCTGTGCACAGGTGGCTAGGGGCATGATGACACATCTGTCAACATGCATGCACATGCACATAGATACAGAGGTGTATACTACTGTAATGACCACTGGGACCTTTATAAGTCTAAGCAAGCATCCCAAACATGATTGCAATGAGTTTATGTGCCTTGGATGAAATTTTAGGTGTTATATATGTAAGCTGGGGCAACATTTTTAGGCTGCTTCTGCTCATTATGAACATGGGTGCTAGACCCGGGGTGTATTTCCCATTTCCCATTCACTGGTCCAGGTTTTGTTTCAATAGGGTCAGGGAAGATCTCTGTTTCACCTAGATGGGTAGCCTGCTCCAGAGAAGAGGTATTCCCTGCGACACATACTTGTCTCTCCAACATGTCCTAACTATGTTACAAGCAAAGTTTAAATCCCTAGATTGAGTAATTCTGATGCTGTTTATTTTGCAGACATGCAAAAGGAGCATTAGAGTGTAATCTAAGGATACCTTGTATGCCAGGCATAGTCTGCTTCTCAACAGGCTGCAGGAAGCAGAGTATAGAGATAGTATTTGATGCAGTTTGTACTGGAAATGCTGTTCACACCCTGTATACTTTTTGTGAGGAACCTCTGTGAACAGTTCAGTTGTTGAGTAAGCCTGATCAGGTACACACTGAAGGAGGCATTGTACTCAGGGATGGACCTGTTGTAGGTTGAATACAGTGGAACAATGATTTCCTTGGAGCTAGAAACCATTTGCTAATATGATGAGCAATGTAGAATGATTTGCTTACTACCTTAGACACGTGTAAGTCAAAAGCCAGGTTACTATCTACATAAGTATCCATATCCCTGGCTACTGGTTCTGCTCTCAGGGGTGTGTTATTGATGATGTAATTTCCTATGGTGGCTGACATCCCAGTCAGTACTATTATGCATTTCTTGGCATTGAGTTTTAAGCCATGGTTTTGGCACTAGTCATTTGTCTGTGTTAGTCACTCCTCTCGGATGTTAGCATCTTGGGAGATTCTATGACTGCTCTTTGTGTACAATCATCTGCAAATTTCATCAGCCAAAGGTCTTTGACATTGGCCTTGACTTCCAAGAAAACACATGTCAAAAAGGAGCAGACCCAACGCAGAGCCCTGAGGGACTCCCACTAGGGACCTGCCTTTTTGTGTTGGTGGTTTCCACTATCCTAACTTCCTGGGTCCTATCCGAGAGTCAGCTGGCTATCTAGCATGTAACATAGGGATATATGCCTATATCCATGAGTTTCTTTACAATGCCTGAGTGGGCATTGCATGAAATACCTTATCCTAGTCAAGATTTGCACCCTTTTTCCTGCACTCATTGCCTCTGTGGCCTTTTCAAAGAAGTCCACCATGTTGAGCAGGCATGAGCTACCCTTAACAAAACCAAACTGGGATGGATCCAGCATATTAAGGTTTTCTATGTCCTTATTATTAATTTCCTTGATAATTCTTTCCATGGATTTGCATATTAGGCTAGTCTGACTTATGTGTCTGTAGTTCCTGAAGTTTATTAATGGTCCATCCTTGTGTAGTGGGATGACTGCTGCAGTTCTAGATTCATGTGGCCGAAAGCATCTCTGGAGGCTGTGGTTAAACAATGGCTCTAGTGGTCTGGATAAGTCATGTTTCAAGTCATTTAGGAGGCATCTTGAGAGATTATTGGGGCCCATCAGTGTAGAGCTTTTGGCCTTAGACAGTGCATCTAGGAAGAGGGGTTGATGGTATTTCCTGGGGGGACACCCGCAGAAGAGAGGGGTGGGTAAACAGGAGCTAAGTTTGTTAGCCAGCTACAACAGATGCACAGAGATGTGCACGCACGTGCACACACACACACACACACACACACACACACACACACACACACACACACACACACACACACACACACACACACACACACACACACACACACACACACACACACACACACACACACACACACACACACACACACACACACACACACATACAACATGCTCACACATGTTCGTGATCACACTGGTTGGGAATGTATACCACAGAAGGTGTAGAGGTAAGGGGGTAATCTGCTTCAAAGAAAATTTACTCCTGTGATATTGAGTAGATGCAACTCTGTAACTGTGGCCTTTTTACACTAGTAAGTGGGGTCTCCCTAGTTGGGATAATGTGTGACTGCTTTACTGCGACTTAGATGTCATTCGCTTTCAAGGAGTTCTACCAATGGAGGCTGGCTGTTGTGGACCCTCACGCTGAGAGGGTGGTAGAGTGTTGTACAGTTTAAGATGTTGGAGAGGACTGTATATGCTGCAATGGCCTCCCTAGATGGTCACACCCAATAAGTATGCTACTGTGACCTTAAATATCACTGCTGGTATGGGCAGTGATGGTTGCACTGGCAAATCTCTACTAGGAGGTGGAAATGGAAGTGGTATGTGCCACCATAGGAGTCACAAGATCAATCAGTACTGTGTATCTGGACTTCATGGACAAGGCTGCATTATGGCAGATATACCCACATCAGACACAGTATACTCATTTATGTTGCCACAACCACAGAGGATCATTGCTGCTGCTGAGAGCCACATGGACCCCTGTTCAACTAGGAGCAGTCAGCTCTGTCACAGCCTCTACTGTAGGAGTGTTCTGCTCTGTGCATGCACAGCAAAGGAGCCTGGGTACTTGCTAGCAACATACACCTATGTATATCAGTGGGAGGGAATCTGCACAGGGAGAGCAGAGCAGATTCCCCCTGCATAGACTGTCAACCCAGGAATGTAGAACAGTAATTGTGTTAAGGGAGTATTCATGTGATGGAATGTGTGTGTGTGTGTGTGTGTGTGTGTGTGTGTGTGTGTGTGTGTGTGTGCTGGTAAGTTTTTAAAGTGCAAGACTCTTTAAAGTGCAAATCCTGGAATAGCAAGAGTGAATGAATGAAACTTTTCTCAGAGATAAGGCACAAGTATATACAGGTAGCAAGTATGTGAGGTGAAGCTTCCCATACTTAGGGGTATGAGTGGGCTTTGAAAAAAAAAACTTTAAAGGAGAATGTAAATTTTCAACATACACTCTTCTCCTGTATTTTCATGTTTTTGTTAATTCTGTGACTCACCATTATGAGTCTCAAAATTTCAATAGGAAGCAATGTGTGTATGTAGGAAGAGTTAGATGATTTGTGTGCTCATAAGTTGTGATTTATTTTGAAGACTGTGTTTGATGATTCATAGTGCAAACAGTAGAATCTACAGCCACTAACTTTCCAACTTGAATGAGGGTTCAGTTGCGTTAACATAGATTACCGAGAGCAAAGATTATTCCTAGTCCAATGAAACTGCCAAACAGTGTTCATAATATCATTGTTCTTTGCTCCAGGGAGGCAGGAAACCATGGCTTACCTTGTTTAACCTGCTGAGAGCAGTGTCTGTCTGTCTGTCCATGGAGTCGCTTATTATAGCAGTGTCTAGTATGACTACATTCTTATTTAATGCTGCCACTTTAGAAAGAAGATGTTGTGTGTTTCCTCTTTCGAGGTATCTGTTGAGAGTTTGTTTGTGTGTGTGTGTGTGTGTGTGTGTGTGTGTGTGTGTGTGTGTGTGTGTCTGTGTCTGTGTGTGTGTGTGTGTGTGTGTGTGTGTGTGTGTGTGTGTGTGTGTGTGTGTGTGTGAGTTTGTGCGCGTGCACGTCACATGTATAGTTTAGTTGTAGCGGCTTTGTTATGAATCACATCATTTAAATATCCATATGCCTTATATAGAGATCTACATAACATTAAGTTTCACCTGGGGTTATGCTTTAATCTCCCGTGTATTTTTAGTTTTTAAGATTATTTTGCTATGTTTGCACAATATTAATCTTATGAGGTTATTTTATTAAAGACACATTTGCAGTTTGATCTTAATTTTGCATCTTTTGACAGTAAATAACTTCAGTCCCTTTCTATGCTGCTTCTTCCAGTTTAGCCAAAGAAAAATATTTACCTTGTCAGAATGGTTGTCAGAGAAGGGTGAATAACTCATGCTCGTGATGTCCTAGAGGCTGTTTTGTAAGGCAGAGATCCCAAAGCATTGTATCGTATTGTGCAACCTGACCGAATTAACATGTTGCCCTGGAGGTATAGTAGAGGTATGTGCTATGTGAACAGATCACTTCCAATAGAACAGTCCATCATACAACACCTCCTGTTCGACTAATGCAGCCTCTGGTGGCATGGAAGGATGATGTTTATGGCATGGAAGATCGATCTTTAATGTCTGTTGTACATAGCAGGGACTTTGTAGAGTACAAATGACCTTGAAGCAAATTCTCCAACATGCACATACACACACACACACACACACACACACACAGTCTGCTGCTGTCTGTTGTACAATGCAACTTGTTATGCTCTGCAGGCTTTTACAGCTCAACTATGAACTATTCTGGATAACTTAGATGCACAGAACCCCAACCAATTTAACCAAATAATGGATGAAATAAGCTGGTTTTCCAGTTCATTTTTAGTTATCAAAGGGATAGCACATGGTGTAACAGGTGCATACATATGTACTACCTTGGCAACACTATTCATGCATAATAGTAAACTAAACAAGGTGTGGCAGTTGTTATACAGCTACATCAGTGAATGCCTAACACCAACTGTGCATGCCATATCCAGGCTATTAGGAGACCTCAGTCCAGGCCCAGTCTAATTTGACATAACATCAGTGTTCCACTTTCCAGTGCAGTCCAGGGGAGGCACCAGTGGTCTCTGCCACTTGTGGGTTTCCTGAAATATGCGAATTGCATAGTTACATCATCAGATGAGTTACTGAAACCAATAAAAATATTGGCTTTGTGATTTGCAGACAGTGTTTTATTTTGTTTTGTAAAGTGTTATATTTAATCTTGCACTGGTCAAAATCCTTTCTCAACTGTGGATAATTAATCTTAACTTATTTTAAAACATGACTAACTCTTCATCATGACAGTCTGCATTTTATCATTTTAAAAATAAATAACCTGCTAGATTTATATTTAAATTTTTTTGTTTCTGGATAAATACTTTGGATATTGTGACCTTACACCTGCTTACACAAAATAAGTTATATCAACTTATGCTTCTTTGTGGTACCTTGCATAGTGTGTAAGGATTGTATAATACACAGACATATAACTACTGTCAGATAGCTGTGATAGGCATACTTGGGTACACTTGAGGGTATTCTTTTGTAGGTCTCCTCAAAACTTCAGATCTCTGAAGAATAAGATACAGTACTGCATCACCAATAGAACATTATGGTACATACTGCAGGCATTTCCTTATATGCTTGTACTATTGCCCAGCTATGAAAAACTATACTTTTATTTATTAGATCTACATCAAATGCCAGTTTATATAAAATCACAGCTCAAAATCCATGTAACAAATACATGGCTTTATACCTGTATAACTCCAGGCTAATCCTGGTCTGAATATTTCCTTCACATCCTGTCTTCTCATCCTATACTAATAGGTCACTCACACTTAATTGGATTCCCTTTCTCTTATAATGCACTGCACTTCTGCTACTGTAGACCAACTGTCTCTGTCCCTTTTCACTAAACATAAAACCTCCTCGTTACGATCTACACTCTGTATACTGGATACTCTCCTTCCTGCTAACCTTTCTCCACATCAGATCCTCTTTCTGTTCCCCTCTGATAACTTATGCTTTTTTTCTTCCATTCATCTAGATATGTTAAGACAGCATACCATAACCAGACTTATAATAATATAAACGATTTGTACATAAGTTACCTCTCAACTCCTATATATTATAATTGACATTTTACTGTATAAATATCTTTTTTATAAGTGTGTTAAAATTGCGATGTATTTCCTATTCTGCAATTTTTGTAATACTTTGTAATACATACTTTTTACTCCACTGAAAGGGGGTTCTAATCCATCTGGACCATTTTTTCTGGTAAACAAAGGCAAAATAACATAAATAAAACGAATAATTTATGGCAAATCTTACCCGTAGTGTATCATGAGCAATACTAGCAACCAATCACAAGAACCATAAGATGCCTAGCCACATGACCTTAAGTGCATTTACCAATTATCTTTAACTGGTATGACTGTATCATGGATAAGAATTATTACTGAACTTGGAGATATGATGCAAACAGGAATACAAACAATTTCAACTTACTTTGATGCCAATACAGCCCTATTTACTGTTTAAGACGTTCATACTTTGACATGTGGTTTGCCTGTTTCTGTTTCAGATGAAATAGTGTATGTTTCAGATGAAATAACCAAGAGAAGACAGGAAAATGAGAAAAAGAACTGTTGCTAAAGACAATAATACAATGACAATAAAGAAAATAATAAAATGACAATAAAGAAATAATAAAATGACAATAAAGAAATAATAAAATGACACTGGACCTGAGATCCTTGGTCAGGATTCATCAACATTGTCCACAGCTGTACAGGGCTTGTGCACAGGCCAGACCTGATACAAGGGTTCTGTATGATTCATACCTGGTCCCACACATAATGGACTATCAGCATACACAGCTGTGTACCTAGAAAAGTACAAGTACACAATAGGGCACACTGTAATGTTCTGCAGTTCATAAATGTGGTAATTTTGTAGCACAGCCATCACTGAAAAAGCAGTTTATGGCAGTCCAGTTGCAGAATACTTATTGGGAAATGTAGACTTATTCCCCCTTCATGGAGAGAATACGATGACATGCTCAGCACAATATACCTCATAGAACATATAGGTCGCAGAAACATGCAGACAAAACCAAATTTAGTAAGTCGTGTGGGAAGAAATGGCCAGGGAATTGTTATGGCTAGGCTTTTATAGGCCCTAGGGCTGATTGCCTAGTACCAACCTATGAACCTCCTCAAAGTGATCTCATGAGAACTCTGCCAATTGAAACTACCCCACCAGTCAGATCCCCTCATTATGCCAGTATGCAAAATAGCATAGAACTGTAGTCAGAGCCAAACAGGCAGTGACATCTATGAATTGCTCTGTTCTTTGGTATAGGGTATGGACACAGGATATTGGGATTGGGGTATGGGCACAGGAAATTGGGACTTGGTACAGGCACAGGATATTTGGATTGGGGTATGAGCACAGGATATTGGGATTGGGGTATGGACACAGGATATTGGGACTGGGATATGGGCACAGGATATTAGGAATGGGGTACTAACGCTAGTGACAGAACTACAGACAGTTTTGAAATTAAGGTTATCATTATCATTTCATCGATTAAGACTAGCACTCCATTCACCATGTAATTTGACACTCTGGAAAGTGGTGATATTTTGGTGATGTTCCCAAGGAATATTATTTTTGAAATTGGTAAAAAGCATGCAGTATCTTCCCCAGATTCAAAACAAATGAAATCACAAGAATGTATAAATAATAGCGGTGTTATTGTTCATGTTCTTATATGTAGCCTGATAAGAGATGCATTACAATGCACTAAACAGTCATTTTTGTCTGACTTATGTTCACCAGCTACATGATACAGGACCCCTTCACTTTCTGAATAATAAGACAAACACTATTAACAGATAGACAGCCACAGACATAATGTATTAAATAAGACGTTCTCGCTTTCATTTATTACAATGACTTTCTTCAGTCATCTTTATTTCAGGAGAGGTACCTGCTTACCTAAAAACAGAACTTGAGTTACTTTTCAAAATGTCAAGTATATTATTAAATGAATTAGAGTATTAGATGGGCAGTCCTAAAAGTAGATGATGCTTTCTGTCCCTTTTGAGAAAGAAAACATTTCATTTAAGTTAAATGCAATTTTCTGGAATGCTAGAATCTTTTGAAAAAAAAAAAATTAAAGAGGTTCTGGGCATATAACGTTTCAATTTTTGTACCATAAGTGTTAGCTTGTGAAAAGACTATAGCAAGCATCCTCTTTGTTAAAACATACATCATTCCATTATTTGAAGTGGAAATGCTTTTAATTTTTATTTACCTCATTCATATTCTTTTTGGATTGCATGGTCTGCACAACATCAAAATATGTAGATCCCCTTAAGCCTGCATTCAAAGAAAATATATGTTTTTAAATTATTTATCTTCTGATTTCTCTGCTGGGGAACTGTTATTTCAATAGATGCTTTTAATTTTTCAAGTCCTGACTAAATAATTTTACTGCTACTGGACTATGTGAAAATGTTTTACTAGACTTATTTAGACTAAGCAGTGAGTATTCCAACATCTAGATTTAATATTATTGAACTATGCTACAGCAGATTGACAAATTACATCACCCTCCTTACCTAACTCAGTCTCTTTAGACATATTTAAATAAAGATTATCGTTTATGACATTTCACAGCCCAAAAGGAGCACTTTCAGTTGTAATTGTATTCAGGTGGGTTATCATAAAATACTGTGAGCCTTAATTTGAGACATTTGTCACCTCATGTGTGCTGTAACTGAAGAAAACAAATCAAATTATTGTGAAATAAGTGACAGGAACATGCAGCAATCTGTCATTATGGTGTAGAAATGCTAAGGGAATGTTAACACTCTGATACCAGGGGGATCAGGAGAGAACGCAAGAAAAAAATGCACTTTGCAATGATAAGAGAAAGAAAAGGAAGACTTTCTAAAAATCTAGACAGCAGCATTCTGAAAAAAGTGCTACCACCCGGTGCTAAAAATATAAAAATCCTCCCCCACCAGTTCTATATAAAAATACTCATTAAAATAATTATGGAAACATTACTGAATGAGCTAGCCACAAGCAGTTAATCACCGCTTTCTATCTGAAATAAAGGAATTAATGACACATCACTCACTTTTTCTGTGAGTGCTAGTATTCAGAACAGAACATGTTCCTCTCCCTATGAGATAAAAAATAAACATTAAATGCAACTAAGGAAAAAAAATAAAATAAAGCGAAAGTAGAACTGAAACCTGTGAAAAATATCCATAAACAGTAAAGAAAACAGTAACCGTTACAGCATCAATAATATCTTATAATATATAATAACATCTAACGAAATGGAAGGCGTGAGGAAAATATGCAAATGCAACATATCTCGCAAATCAGAGATGTATCTTTTCTAATAATTTCACAATATTTAAGAATTAAAAGAAAAAATATACTAAAGATATACTAAAACATCATTTACTTCCCAGCCCATTCTGAATGTCAGACCCTCCAATAATGTTGCTTATCCATGCATGTTAGAATCTGCAGAAAAAAATTAAAACACTTTTTCATAACAATACTAAACATCTTTGTCAGCCTATTAGTGCAAGTCTTAAATCCCTGAAATATTTTTTATATGAAATGATCTTTTAAAAGTTCCTATGTTCTCTTCGAAAGTCTTCACAGCCATAGTCAGGAATATACCTTATAGTTCCACTGACTTGTGTAATAAATGATCTTATCCATAAAATCAATTTCACATTTTTAAAGTCATCCATAACTACTTCCTTACTGAACACGTAATGCCAAATGGTCCCAGAGAACAACAACTCCTCTATTTTCTACTCATAGCATGAAAATCTCAGAGGGTTTTCTGTCATATAAAATCTCCTTTCGAAAGGCTTAACTTGCTCCATCACTAATAATATGGTATTAGATTTGGATGCAGTACTACCATAATAATGTGTACTATGCATACTTACAGATATTGTCTTAAAAACACTGACGATTGCCATTTTATCTATGTCATTTTCACTGATATGAACTATGCCTTTGACAGCATAAATGATACCCTTCTGCTTAACCAGTTCTCTATCAGGAATCCATCAGACATGCATATGATAGGTTCAGTCTGACCTTGCTGTTTGTTCATTCAAAACTAAATTAATAAATA
Source organism: Protopterus annectens (assembly GCF_019279795.1). Lineage (NCBI taxonomy): Eukaryota > Metazoa > Chordata > Ceratodontiformes > Protopteridae > Protopterus > Protopterus annectens. The sequence continues at coordinate 684,307,041 of NC_056728.1, read as the reverse complement.
AAAGTACTAACACCTCAGTGTTACTGTCAGGCATAGAACAGGGATGCATTTTAGGACGTCTATTATTCTTTCTGATCTTAAATATACTCACAAATTATGTGAAAGGCCTAAACATAACAGTGTATTCAGGTCACTTCAGCATCATACAAACATGTCTTGAAGATGATTTCAGTCACTTTCTGTATTAATACATACATAGATATCTAATTCTAAATAAAAATAAACCAAACTAAGGATATTCATCACCTTCCTCTCTATTTTATAACACTTGCATTGCTCATCCTTTCTGACTTCAAGTCTCATAGCTAAAATACTGCAGCATTTGAGGCAAACATGATTGTTTTTCCAATTTTTCATAAGATATTCTTTAACTAAATTTTCTCAGAAACTGCAAGTTATCTATAAAGTGATCCGGCTCCTAACTCCCCAAGCTTATTATGACAGTGTCACAGATAATGCCCAAAATCCTAACTCACAAAGCTTGCAATTATGTTGCCAAAACTGCATTGATTCCATGACTGGAACATAGACACCTAGTCTCTATACTTGGGCTGCCCTTCCACATAAGCTATCTACAAAACTCCAGAAATCCAGTCTGCAAGATTATTTTACAACTGGATTACCCATAAAAGAGCAAGGATAGACAGTATATTGTGCAAAGATGTTCAGTTATTTGTAGCAAGTGTAACTTTAACAAAACCAAGTCGGGGCTGATTTTGCTAATGTATTAGCTTCTTCAGGTTTACCACATCACTGTCAGACCACAGACAACAACTCTGCATACCTCCTCAATAAACAGAGAATCACCCTTCTTATCTGCTCACTTTACATATACTGTATGCAAATCTCCTTTTCAAAAGGCAAGGCCTGCATGTACACACAAACATTTGTACCAAGACAGATTATTTCTTACCATCGTTGATGCTGAATTGGATATAAGCTTTGTACTTTCAGATTTATGTGAAATATTCCCTCTCTCAACGCTTCTCTGTGAGATGTTCAAGTGACTGCAATGTAAAATTTGAATGCTTGCTTCCTAAATTCTGTCTGTATTGTCTCTTTGTCTGTTTTTGTTGTTGCCAAATTGTCCAGATTGTAACTGCAAAGGGTACTTGGACCAATGCACCTACTTTTGACTAATATATGTATGGTGCAAATGACTATGCTTGAACTAACTTGTGAGTCTAATGGAGTCTAACACATATCTTCTTCACAAAGATAGATCTGCTTTATTTATTTATATTCTTATGTATTTCTAAGTATATAGCCTTTACATATATGCATACTTGCAGATATACACCAGCATATACATATAGACAGCAGATAGTATTTTATGCAATTACATTCTACTGTATTACTTTTTCAGGCCAAGGCATACAAATTCAGAATTATTAGTGATGCCTATTTGTTGAAGTGTACTGTACTACTGGGCAGTAATAATATACATCAGGACTGCTGTGTACCATATATATGTTTATTTCTTAATATGTTTATACATATACAACTACTTTTGTGCCGCCCTGGAAAATGGAACCTTGGTTCCCACCTTACCTGGGTAATGAATGAATAAAGAATCAAAATAAATAAATATGTAAATAAATAAATAAATGAAGTTTAGCTTCATTCCAAACTTGCAGGCAGGGTAGAAGATAAACACTCTTTTGTTCTTATTCACTAAGGCCTGCAGATGAGAAGCTAAATAAATAATGCATGCCTCTCAAAAGTTTCTGATTTCATAGATTATGCCTCATAATTTTGCTGTTTCCCTGTTAAAGGTGTTGATTTTTGCTAAATTACTAAAGATTACAGATTGTCTATAATTTCAGACATTAGAGTAAATTTGAGTAATAAATAAAAACTGTCGCCAATTTTGGGCCTTTGTTCCCCATTATTTTTGGCTTTGTCCAGAATGCTTGAGCAAAGAAGTTAAGAGCTATAAAATAATGCAAAGATAAGGAATGATAACTGGTGGCAAAATGGGAGTTTCTGCTGTACGTTCTAGTCATCTCCATAGCCTGTGATGTACAATGAGGCCCTGATAATATAGCGTCACATTAGCACTACATACAGTATATCAATTTCTTAACTTCCGTGCACTGTAACGTGATCTTATGCTCTCCTCCAAAGTTATAGTAGAAGACAGCATCTACAGCAGACTTCTCTCCTGCGTCTCACACAGCAGTACACATTTATTTCTGGCATAAACCTCTGCTCTTATGACCCTGGCAACAATATAATATATAACCCCCCCCCCCCTGCTATTTCCTCAATGTCACGTACTTGACAACAGTATCTGCCATTAAAAGCCTGCAATTATCTCTGCATATTATCATTTTCCCATTGTTATTACAATGCAAACACACCCTTACTGTCACATCCCAGGTAACAGTATTATATACATAACCATCACTATCTGTAACTGATAGCTGTGTGTAAATAAAACCTACTGGCTTTCATGTCATGGTACCTGGTAACAGCATAGTATATTCAATTATTTATTTTTCATGTCTTATTCCAAGCAGATAGTACAGTTAGTAGAAAATACTGCAATATAGTATAATATTCAGTCCTCTCCATCTCCATAGTCCTTACTTTAAATCTTCTCTGGTTAATTTTAACACCAAATTTTTCATCTCCCCTGAAAAACACTATTTCAAAAATGTAAAGGAATAAGCATTCATGGGACTGGGGTGTGATAGTTCCTCCTGCCTACTAGTTTAATTTTAACACAGTACCCATGGCTTACTAAGACCACAGCTCCATCCCCTCCTTGTTTACATACCCGTGGAAGCAGTATATGCAATCAGATCATCATTTTGCCAATACATTATCTCAACTGTTCTAATGTTCCTAGTAGTGATGGAGGTAATTAAACCATCTTTTTTGTCTGTTCATATTGTTGTTAATAATCACCTGCTGTACTCAGTGGAAGTAAATCTCTCCCACCTCTTTGCTAAGTGTAAGTGTAAAACACTCGTGTCTTGTCCATAGTCATCTCATTTCCTCAACTGGTTTGTTTGTGTCTTTCGGCTTTTCCCAGTTAGGGGTCACCACAGTGGAACTCCGGTCCGCTAATGATTGGCAGTAGATTTTTTACATGCTGAGTTTGCCAGCCCTGATGCACAACCTTCAACGAAGGTACTCCCATTCACGCATGTTTCCACACAGAAGACGCTCTAGCTGAGAATCGAATGGTACAACATCTTGCTGTGAGGCGACAATGCTACCGCAGCACCACCACCGCAGTTATTTCCTGAACCGGTGTACTGTTAAAATATTGCTTATGTTTGAGTTGAAGCTACTCTAGGAATAGAACATTCTTACATCTGTTCATTTACCATGGCTCTCAAGCAAGTGAACTAGAAACAGTGGCACTTCCAGTCCTTAGTACAACATTGCCTATAATCGTGTCATTGACAAAATTACATATCCTCAAGGAAGACTAAGGCCGAACATAGGACAATAATGACAGAGTGTCTGTATTCTTTTTTTTTCTTCAAATTTTTTTTTATTCAATTTTTTTCATAATATGAAATCAAAAAGTGATATACAGTACAACAGAACTTCTTGATATTAAAATTTGCATAGCATGAGTAAGTTATTAAACTAGGTGTTCACACACTGTAATAAAATGCTTTCAATTTAGCTAAAGTTAACAACATAGGAATACCATAAATTTATGATTGTGTTATGGTACAGTCAGAAGTTATGAATATAGAAAGACAATTAATTTATACACTTTAGTAATACAATAAGAGTATAGGAGGCATAACACCAACATAATAATACACAAAAATAAAGTACAAAGTGCATATATACATATTTGCAAAAATGTCACCTTAGTTGATGTTGTTACTACTCTTAACGAAAGAGAGTATTTAATAACTTTATGTATTTTCGCATAGTTTTCCATTCATGATAAAATATCAATTAAAGTTTTACAGTATTTCTGATAATATGTTTGGTTCTTTTGACTTTTGATATACAGCTTCTTAGCTAATACATGTTTTTTAGCCATGATCTTATATTCTGTCCAAGTAAGTTTGGATCTGTCCAGCCAGTTTTTAATAGGGCAGATAATGTTATAATCATGTGTTTAGTGAGGCTGTTATTGTTCTTGAAAATATATAGTATCGCTGTTTTCCATGATAAAGTAGATTTTGAGTATCTGAGTATCCTGTTTATTCTAAGAGGAATCTCAGTGAGCACCACAGTTTATAAACATTTTTGCAGCTCCTGAAGATATGTAGAATATTGGTTTCTTTATTAGGACAAAAAGGACAATATGGTGACTTAGATGGATTAAGTTTAAGATGGACAGGTGTATGGTAAGATGGACAGGTGTATGGTATGATGGACAGGTGTATGGTATGATAAACAGGAGTATGGTATGCATTATTGAAGATCATGATCTGACTGTATATTAGTTTCTTAAATGGCGTCAGTTTTATGGTGTTTCCAATGGCTAATTCTTTCTGATTTTCTGTCAAGTTACTGCATTATTCTTCCCAATACTTTGAAAGTAGGATTGTATTTTGATATTTAATTTTAGTTATTAATTTATATGTGTTTGAGAACATTTTCTTTTTGTATAAAAGCAATTTTTGAATTTGTTGTGCTACCTTGATATCTTGCTCATTTACAATAATATCCTTAGATATTTTGTTAACTAAGTATAAGATTTGAAAATGACTGAAGCGAAGAGTAGAATGACCACAATAGCAGATGATACTTTTAGCTTTCTTCCACTTTAATAAATCGTGGACTTCTTCAGAAAAAAGTTTTTTCTGAAGAAGTCCACGATTTATTAAAGTGGAAGAAAGCTAAAAGTATCATCTGCTATTGTGGTCATTCTACTCTTCGCTTCAGTCATTTTCAAAGTTTGTATAGTTTGGTTCGGGTCGCCGAAGTCCATCCTGTTGTTTTTGTAAGTATAAGATTTGTTTTATTATCACATTATATTTATTACTTGCCTTAAGTATGTTCTTGATGTTTTCCATTGATACGTTTTCTAACTGGTAGAAGTTCCATACTGTATGATTTTTTTATTAATGGATATTTATCCAAGTTTAACATAGAGTTTGTCGGTTGTAGAAGAATAATTATATCTTTTAGTTTTAATGATATCAGCAGTTTCTTGAAAAGTCCACACTTATTGATTAGAAGTAGGTGAATTTTTAATGTCTTAAGGGTTTCTTGATTTAGAAAGGGAATTGCTTTCAGGTTAATTTTAGATGGAATAATATTTTGGTGAAATAATTTAATGCATAATGGGTAGCATTCATTACCTAATGGATCATAGTTAGCTATTTGAATAATGCAACTAGCATTAATTATTTCATGGTAGAGTTGGAAGTCTGGAAGGCTTAGACCTTCATTTTCTTTTGGGAGTATTTGTTTGTTGTAACTAATTTTTGTACTCTTTGGGTACCAAATGAATTTTGCGAGTCAAACTTTTATTTTATTAAAGATGGTAGCTGGAATTTTCATGAAAGTGGCATTCATTTGGTATAAAATTTTAGGGAGTATGTTCATTCTGACAACTGAGGCCTTCAATAAAGTAGAAAGTTTAAGCTTTTCCCATTTGCTAATGTTGTCGACTATAGTGGTCCTTGTTTTAAATATGTTATTAATCATATCTGATTGTGTATGACTAAAAATTATACCTATATATTTCAAAATATATTCCATTTTTATATTAGTCACCGGAAAATAAAATTCATTATGGCCTAGGGGATTTAGTGGATAGATAATTGATTTATTAGGATTAATTGTGTAGTTTGATACATGGGAGTAATTGTCTATGGAAACTAAGATTTTACCAAGCTCAGTATTAGGGTATTGAAAGTAAATATTTAGGTCATCTGCAAAGGCCGTGTATTTTATTTGGGTTTTTATACTAAAACAAGGTGATGGCATGTTCTTTGATTAATTATTAGAAGTAGTGCTTCTATATAGAAAGTGAACAGGTTTGGGGAGAGTGGGCATCCCTGTCTGGTGATATTAACAATTTTTATCGAGTTACATGTTTTCTTATTAATATAAAGTATTGTAGTTGCCTTACTATCCGCGGTGGTGGTGCTGCGGTAGCATTGTCGCCTCACAGTAAGACGCTGTCCGGTTCGATTCTCAGCTAGAGCTTCTTCTGCGTGGAGACATGCATGAATGGGCGTACCTTCATTGAAGGTTGTTCGTCAGGGCTGGCAACTTGGCACGTAAAAATCAACTGCCAATCATTAGAAGACCGGAGTTCCACTGTGGCAACCCCTAACTGGGAAAAGACGAAAGACACATAAAATTGTAGTTGCCTTACTATATAGTGTTTTGATCATTGTTATGCATTCTTGTGGGAATCCAAATTGACAGAGTATCAAAAGGAGGAATTTTTGATTGACTCTGTCAAAGGCTTTTGTTGTATCCAATGATAAAGCATATTTAGGGGATTTGTCCTTAGCACATAGGTGGATTAGTGCATCAGTGGTTAGTGTATTATCCCATCTGTAGTTATTTGGATTTTTGGAGTCAGTGTTTGGTTTTGGGATAAATATGGTCTTGGAATTATTAATATAAAGGTCTGATATCCCAAATTCTATTACATGATTGTATATTTTTAAAAGTATTGGTGCTAGTTATTGAAAGTGTTTATAGAACTCTGGCACCTACCCATCAGGACCAGGAGCTTTCCCTAGTTTTAGCTTTACAATTGCCTTTTTTACTTCCTCAATTAATATTTTTATCTATATCATTGTCTCATTGTTCCTTAGTCATGTGAGTTTCTTGTAAAAAGGTTACTTCTGAGTTTGATTGAAATATGAGGAGCAAAATTTGCTTTTGCTTTTTAATGTCTTGCAAGCCGTTTATATTCCATGAGCCTACATTAATCACCTTAGATAATAATTAGGTTAAATACCCATGTTACTGAAGTAAATGTGAATGCTATGAGGGGGAGTGTTTGGCAAACCATGCTTAGTAGTATGTAATATGTGTTGAAAGAAAAGAGAAAAGTGACATTGCGCTCTTTCAGAAACTCCCTCGTGCCTGACCACTTACCACTCTGAAAGAGAAGGATTGAACCAGTAAACAAATACTATATTCTTAATACTAGAGTTTAAACTTCTAAAACATAATTCTAACTATCTTATAGTGATTATTTCGTATTCCCAGAAACATCACATTTCTGCCAGGACATTCGCCCACTCAGCCAGCAGCTTTAAGTTGTGGCTAACATAATTGCTAACCCAATCACGATTTAAGGGTAACTGCTATCCTGTAACTTCCATATTTCAGCTTAATATATGACCCTGAGACTAATTATAAGTGTCTAGAGGTACTATATTGACACCAAATATCTCTAGGGTAGCTAAATAAGTCAGGATTTATCTGTTGTTGCAATAAAGTGTAGAGTATAGTGTTTTCCTCAATTGGTAATCTTCAGTTAAACAATCCTGATATAGCAGTAGACTCTATTATTGTATAATACGTGAAGCAATCTAGTATGATCATATGCTATATACTACGGTTCTAAATTACCTGCCTATATCAAACAGAGATATTTTCCACTGTAAGCATCATATTAAAATGCATTACAACAAGTAAATTATACCATTTAGTGGCCTTCTAAAGTTTTCTGGCTATTATTAAGCCAAAAAAAATGTTGGATACACAAGTACGTAAAACAATGTTCTTTGCAAGGATATATTGTCCAGGCCCCCATAGAATGATGCATATTCCTGCATGAGCAGTTTGTTGTGCAGGGATCCCATCTGCAGTACTTTTTTCTTTTTCTCTTCCTTTCACTCTGTCTTCCCCTTATCTTCCAGGCTTTCAGTTATTTAAATGTTGTTTTCTCTTCTACAATTGACTTCTAAATCCTACTGCCAGTTATTTACAGTAAATTTAACAGTACCTGTGAGTTTTTAGTGATGGAAACCATCCAGTTCATTAAATGCAGTTGCCATTCAATTTTCAGCCTTGTATAGTTACACTTTACTTCCTGGATGTCATTCTGCTCATTCTATTGGTTCTCTTAGTTTAGTCATGCAGTATTTTTTACTTTTTTTGGATCCTCTTGGTTGCCATACACTTGGTTTGACACTGATATCACTCTGTGGTGTAGTTCATGTGTGCATTGCTAGGTCAAAGGTCAAGGGACATCAGACAGGTCTCAACTTCCTGGAAAAATGGCTTTAGAAGGTTGCAACAGAAAGGAAAGACCATGGGGACTTTTTGAAGGCAATAAACAGGTAATTGCCTTAAAACCCGCAGTGGTGGTGCTGCAGTAGCATTGTCGCCTCGCAGTAAGATGCTGTCCGGTTCGATTCACAGCTAGAGCGTCTTCTGCGTGGAAACATGCATGAATGGGCATACATTCGTTGAAGGTTGTGCATCAGGGCTGGTAACCCGGCACGTAAAACTCAACTACCAATCATTAGCGGACCGGAGTTCCGCTGTGGCGACCCCTAACCGGGAAAAGCCGAAAAGACACAACAATAAACAGGTATATGCCTTTAATAACTTTAAAAAATAAGTAAAAAGGCTAGTGACACCTGTTTTAGTCAGATCTAAGGTCGTTTATAGTATAATTACATTTTAAATGCTGATGCATACAGTATTAGTTCTTACTTACTTTTTATTAGTTATTTTTGAGGGATCTCATTGAATGCCTTTTAAAAAGGCAGAAATTGCTTCATCTTTGCTGTTTGCTTGGTATGTGGACCCCTTGTATTGAAAATGCAAGGAAGCAGGATACATCATTTGGAATTTTATTTTATGTTTTATTAAGTATGCACAAAAGGGTGAAAGAACTTCCTCTATTGCTTAATGGCTAAGGTAAGTCCTGTGCAATTGTTATTTTATTGCCTTTCCATAGGACTTGTTTTTTAGTTTTGCCAGCTTGTATGATCATGTTAGCATCTGTTGTATTTAAATTCTCACATAAACTTGTCTTGGAGCTTCCAGAGTATGTGATTTTCTTAATGCACAGTGGAGCCTTTCTATGGTAACATTCTGGGCTGAAACACTGTTGTCCAGGAATAGGTCAATGTTTTCTTTTATTATATTTTGTAGAGAAGCTTGGTCATAGGTTTCAGGGATACCTCTAATGAGCACATTGTTACGCCTTGATCTGACTTCTAAGTCTATTATTTTGTGTTGGATTTCAAACATTGTTTTTCTTGTGGATTTAGTTCTTCTCTGGTTCTCTTCTATTTTTATTTCATTTTCCACAGCTTTCACTTCATCAGTCTGGTTAGTATTTGATCAAGATTACTTCCAAAGGCATTTAATTTTGTAGAAAAGGAATGAATTTCTTCTTGTAAGGGTGTTAAAGCTGCCTTGAGTTCTTCCATAAAAAGGGGTTGTTCTGACTTCATTTTGGCAGTTTGTTTTTGCAAGTCAGGTTGCTATTTTACCATTTTTTTTGTCTCTTTGAACAAACTTCTTTCTCAGGCGTGATTATTTGAGAAAATCTTGTTTTTGACATTTGAGCTTCCATTGAATCCATAGTTCAATATTTATCAAAAGCTTATTTCTTTGTGTAGCTTCCATTGAATTGCTGTCAAGGCCTATACTGCCTGAAAGAAACCCATATCAGCACATGTTGTTCTTGCAGATATGTATAAATTCTTTATATTTTTTATGAAATTTGCAGCAGAGATGATTCAGTATATATTATATAGTAGTATTATCTGCTTTTTGTTGAGTTAGCCAGAGCCCTGATTAGGTTAGACTATAGATTTTTATCAGGAGCTGACTGAGAAGTGTGCTTCCTAGCTGGCAGCCATCTTGGAATGACTGAGTGTATTCTTGGATATAGTATCAGTTGCACAAAGATACCAAGTCATTCTTGCAATATAAACAACTTCAAAAAAAATGAAGTCAAAAGTTAAAAGAAGTACTTGAGAAGACAAACATTTTCTACTACACCAAAATACTTAGCAGAACTAGCCCAAACAAAGTTTGCCTGGCATTATGAGGATCCTACATCCCAGGAAAGCATACCATCCACACCTCTGCCGCACAGTCATCTCTCTTGAAGCTGCAATACAGCTTTGACAAAACTTTACTAAATCTCTGTTGTATTAGTTACATCTATGACAGACAATATTGCTGTTCATAACAGCACTCTCACTGAGTTTCAGCTCTCACCTGTCAGAACAAATGAATCTTTCTCAGTAATCCAAACTCATCTTTTCTCTTTTGATGCCTCACATTAAATTATTTATTCATTTATTTTCAGTTTTTTAAGCAGGTAGGTGTCCTTGTCCCAAAATACCCTTTTCAGCCAGTACATGGGTTCAAAGAAAAATAATATCACAATAAGATAAAGTACATTTGTTTAAGTCGAACTTATTCTAAGAGTAAATGTCTAAATGATCACTGATGCAGAATATAGCAGCCAGCCAGCTTCCAAAGCTTCAGTGCACCTTGCCAGCTAAAAGACAAGTTTGGGTGTGAAGCCCTTCGTAGCATTCCTGTCAGCACAGAAAGGGTGGCTGAGCCCTGAAAAGACAAAGCTATGAAAAACAATTAATAAATGTTGACACCTAGCATAAAAAAACAGACCAAGAAAGCAAGGGTGAGGGAGCGGCTACTGCAGCAGTGAGCCTTCAAACACCTACTCTTATAGTAAATTCAACTTACACAACTGTACTATGTTCTTTATGTTGATCACTCTGCAGTAGCCTTAGGTATATAGGTAGATTACCATAGCTAACTATATTTGGGAGATGAAAGGAGAAGGGCCTAGAAGCCCCAGGAGAATGGTCCTAGCAAAGGATGATCTAGACTAATAGAAGGAATCCAGTTTATAGTGCTTTGTAAAAGTATGTACAGAGGACCAAGTAGCAGCTTCTAGAATACTTTTAAAATCCAACCCTTTCCAAAAAGCCATAGAAAGAGCCAATGTCCTTGTAGAGTGGGTCTTGACCCAGCCTGGAACAGATCTGTCATGGTGAGTATAACAAAAATGTAACAGCCTTAGACAACCATTTGGAAATCGTCTGTTTTGACACTGCTTGTCCCTTCTTCTTACTTTCACAAGAAGTGAACAATTCATCCGATCATTTGAAAGATTTACGTCTGTCACGATAGTACCCGAGTTGTCTGTGAACATCCAAGGTATGGGGTATCTTTTCTCCCTCATTTTTAGGTTAAGGAAAGAAAACAGGGAGATGGATATTTAAAGTAAATTTGGATACCACTTTAGGCATAAAGAAGGATTAGCTTTCAAAGAAAACCTGTCCTTCTGGAAAATGAGGTATGGTTGACTCTCCATAAGATCTTGCAACTCAGATACATTTTTTGCAGAGGTCAGAGCAATCAATAAAACTGTTTTCCATGTTAATAATCTCAAGTTAGTCAGATTAGTTGGTTCAAGTGGAGCAAGAGTTAGTTTCTGCAACACAAGATTCAGATTCCAAGGAAAGGCCACCACTTTACTTCGAGGACTGTTATACAAAACCCCTTTAAAGAACATTTTGGCATGTAGGTTCCATGGGCAGGCATGATGAAATGGCTGATACATGAACCTTGATAGAGGAATAAGAAAGGCTGTAGGACTGTAACTCACACAAATATTGTAACACCAGAGAACAACTAGTCTTGAATTAGAAACATTTTCCACTTGCTAATATATGATTTTCTAGTAGCAGGCATTCTTGCCTCCATTAGTACCTGTTGCACGTCCTCATAAAACAGGTGCCTAAAAGGAATTAAGACTCTATCATTCAGGCAGTCAGCTGAAAATAATTGATATTGATGTGTATCAAATACCCTGTGGATATTCTACAAAAGAGCCTTACAGAAACATATGCCTGGTGCCAGAGCCATGGGCTCAAGCTTAATGCCAAGAAATGTATAGTTATCCCCTTTGGAAAAAAATATGTACCCATGAACTACCACATAGGTGGCAGGACACTAAACATCAAAAGTGTGATGAGAGACTTAGGGACACAAGTGGACAGTGGTCTCACTTTCGATAACCACATCGCCACAACAGTCAGGAAATCCTTCTATGTGGCACATCTCATCACTAAGGGCTTTTCATCCAGAAAAAAGGAGGTCATTGTCCCACTGTACTCATCCCTCATTAGACCCATTATAGAGTATAATGCCCCATTTGGTATGTACCTCACAAGACATCTGCAACAGCTGGAAAGGCCACAGAAATACCTCACTAAAAGAATTACAGGCCTAAAGCAGATGCCGTATGCTGACCGTCTAAAAAAAAACTCCAGCTATACTCTGTGGCATATCGTCTACTCAGAGGCGATCTCTGCTTAACATACAAGACCATGTCAAACCCTGAGCTGTTGGACATGCTCCACTTAAAGAAATCCCAATCCCTCAGAGCCACACGCTCCAGGGATCTAAACCTTATCATCACAATGAACAAAACATGCTGGAGGGATAGGTTCCTGACCCAGAGACTCCACATACTCTGAAATAGACTGCCCATACATGTCAAGCAGAGCGCCTCATTGGCCCTCTTCAAAAGGAACCTTGATGATTGGATGGAGATAGGAAATTCACCCTGGGGATCATGTCAGTCGCCCTGCTAGACAAGTGCCCAGAGAAGTAAATATTGTGGGAAAAAATTTCCAGGGAATTTTTATGGCTAGGCTTGCATAGGCCTTAGGGCCAATAGCCTAGTACCAACCTATGAACCTATGAACCTATGAACCTCTGTTCTTGTGTGAATAGATTCATTCTGTGTGGAAGCTTGTAGTAATTGTCCCTGGCCATTCTCAAAAGAAGGGAGAACCATGGTTCCCTGCAAAGGGTGGAAACACATATAGGAACATTCTTGTCCAAAGAAAAGAAAAGGTATCTGTCTTCCAGGCTTTCTTGCATGGAGTTTTGGACCAGAATTTTGCCAGTTGATTGTTCAGAGAGGAGGCAAGGAGCTCTACTTGAGGAACTCTTGACAGATGGATCAAATCTTGGAAGACCTGTCCCCCCAGATCTAGTTTCCATCCTGCCCAGTTTGTCTGCCACACAGTTTTGCTGTGATAGAATGCAGGATGCCTGTAGAGTGAGATTGTGCTGTGAAGCTATATCCCATGTCACCATGGTAAGTCTGCAAAGGGAGTATGACCTGGTTCCTCCTTGCTTGTTGATGTACCACATCACTGTGGTATTGTCTTTAACAACTTGAAAAGGTCCCAGGGATAAAGGTTGAGATAACTGAGTGATTTGATAAGGGCAAACATATTCTTGACATTTATGTGATTGCATCTTTCCTTGGTGTCCCAAAGTCCAACACTTTTATCTTCCCTAAAACCGATCGCCAAGCAAAGTCTGAAATATCTGTGGTTGACTGACTGCTTTGGAACAAGAAGGGATAAGGAGAAACTTTGATTTAAGGATATCTGCTATCTCCGCTAAGGGATTTTCCTTCTTACAAACCCCAGTACTGGGATCTGAAAAGATAAAGCAAGCTGATGTTGGGACCAAAGAAATTTCAGATACCACTGTATCTTTTTCATGTAGAGTCTTATCAAGGGTATCGTGAGAATCATAGATGCCATGAGACACAAAATTCTGAGGTTCTTCCCTTGTAGAGACTGTTCTGACTGGAAAACCTTAGAAATAGATCTAAATAAATATCGGATTTCCTGCAGAAGAAAAGCTCTTTGAACTGAGGTGTCTAGATGACATCTCAGGAACACAAACCAGTGCAAGGAAGTCAAGAAAAACTTTTGAATGTTTTCTTGGAATTTCAGCTTATGCAAGAGATCTCTCACCCAAGAGTGCAAATATAAGCAAGTTGTCTAAATAAAGAAAAATGTGGATATCATGTAGCTTCCAATGAGCTAAAACTGGAGGTAGACACTTTGTGAACACTCCTGGTGCAGTGGATAGTCCAAAGGGTAAGGCAGAGAACTGATAATGAGATCCAAACACACACAACCTTGAAATGCCTGAAGTCTGAATGAATAGGAATGTGATGATAAGCATCTTTTATGTCTAGGGTTACAAGGAAACAGGTTGTGAAATTATATCATTCTGAACTTGAGCAATGTCACAAACAGGTTTAGGAAAAAAAGATCTGGAAATGGTCTCCAAGCATTGTCTTTTTTGGGGACTAAGAACATCTTTGAATAAAATCCCTTCCCATCTGGGAAGGAGGGACTGGTTCATCCACTCCATGGGACAGCATGTGAAAAAGAAAAGGTGGAAGCAAAACAGTGTGATCTGCAGGATGAGGAACAACCCCCTAGAAAGGAGGAATTTCCTTCCACTGCCATCTGTAACTCTGATAAATAATTTTCAGAACCCATTTGTCTGAAAATCTGTTGCCAGAGAAAAATGCGATTTTAGACTTTCTGGAAGAGAAAGAGAGCCAAAGTGAGAGGGGGTCACAAGGGTCATGAATAGTCATTCGTACTTGTTAGAGTGTCCTTTGTTTTTGTAGGTTTGAGACTTCCTTTTAGACCTCTTAGCCACTTTTTCTTAAATGTCTATTTACCTAAATTCTGTTGAGATTGTTTATTCTGTGTTTTGTCAAAACTGGATGAGGAGAAAGAAAATCTACTGGACAATTTGGAAGAGGAGGGCTGAAAATCTTAGAGTCCCTAGATCATCTTGCCCCTTTCAGCACATTTTTTGATGCAGCAGAGGGGTCTAACACTAAATCTCTATCCAAGACAGAATTTAAAGTCTAATTTTAACATCATCTGGAAGGTTCTGAGAATGCAGCCAAGCAAACCTCCTTAAAACCATACCAGTGGCCATAGCCCTGGAAGAAGTATCAACAGAGTCATACACACACACACTGAAAACAAAGAGACCTGTGCAATAGAAGAAACTAAGTTATTTAAAGCAGATTTTTCTTCACAAGAAGAAACTATAAATACAACATATTTCTCATGCTTATACAATATGTCAGAATAAATTTAACATATGGGCCTGACAATTTAAAATTCTGACATTCCAAGTTACAGAAGTATATACTTTTTCCATACCTGTCAATTAATTTTACCATCTTTATTAGAATGAGTAGGATTAGAATTAATTCCCTCCAATGGAGCTCTTTTACGTTCTAGCTCCCAGTGGGTGTGATCTGAGCCTTTTAAAAAAATGAATTTATCCCCTTATGACCCAAACAAATTTTTATATCTCTAGAACCATAGGTGCTACTAGAAAACTGTAAATAGCAAACTGTTTAGCACAAAATACATTTTACATTAGTTGGATTAATTCAGTTCTATGTCTTAAATTAGCTTTTATAAGCCACAATAACCACAATAAATATGAATTCTGTAACATTCTATAAACAGCCTACAATATTCTAGTAACCATTTAATCAACACACATAACTACCAGCAGCATTTTCTTAATAAAGCTGTGAGCTTTTGTATGAGGTTATGTAGTTCTGTCTGTATCATTTGATTGTTGAGATGTTTAGAGAAATATGAACAGGATTACAATAAAAACAGCATATAAATAATATTTGGTATTCCTTTATCTGCACTGGACAGAGATCAAATATCAATATAGTTATATTTTGCATTATGTGAGCTTTAAGATGAAATCATCTAATACCTTGTATGTGGCATGGTTTTGGAATTAATACAAAAAAAGGAACAAGGAATATTTGATTCCTCTAGGCATCAGTAGGAGATAACTGCAGAAACACCTGAGGATGTCACTAGGCTGTAATAAAATGTGCTTAGTAGCAGTAGTGCCAACTAAGGCTATATCTGTTGGGTCAGATTTGGGAATTGAATAAAAATTTAAAAGGCTGAGGAACTTTATATATCCTATCTGCCTTTTAGGGACAGCTGGCTGATTATCAGGAAAATTGCAGGCAGTAAGCCACACATCTTCTAAAGCAGACAGGACAGGAGGAATGGGCGTAGGTTCTAGAAAATCCTTCTGTAACAACTCATAGTATTTTTTGAGGGATTGAGAAACCTCACTATTCTACCACTGAAAACACTAGGACATTCTAAAGACATGCTTCTGGAGCATTTCTCCCCGGGCCTCCGCTGAAAACAGGATCTGTGGAACCTAGTCGGACTTTCCCGGTTAACAAATGTTAAATAAAATAAATAAATAAAAATAAAAAATGTTGTCAATAATCTCCGAGAAAGAGATACCACCACAGGGAGAATCTGAAGGAGAGTTCTCTGAGTCTGAACTCTGCAAGAAGGATCAGTAGCCCGAATCAAATCCTGAGCCAGTCCCAATAAACTACTCCCCTGCAAAGAAATTTGAGGGCAAGTAGATACATGCTTGGGTCTCTATTTGTTTTTGCCATTACAAATGAAGCCAACCATGTTATTAATGTCAGCCACTGCTTCCCTAAGGATTGGCACAACATTCTGACACAATAGGGAAACCTTCCCTGTTGTCTGTCCCAGGACTGACAAAAATGGTTCTCCCTTACCTACTGGGGGGGCCACAACAGCTGCAGAGGAAGTGATTAACCCTAGTCCATAGCAGCTGTAGGTTCTACACCAGGGGATCTGGGGTAAAAGATGAGTGGTCTGAGGTACAACAAATGGCCACAGCAGAGTCACCCACCTGTGGCTGAGGCAAATTGCTAGCCTGCTGTGGTGGCAAAGGCTCTGATCATAAAACTATTGTGCTGTGGAGTAGTCTTTGTACTCCTTGAAATGACACAGAATTCTGCTGGGATTCATAAAGTTATATAGTGGGGTAAGTCATTGTGCACTGTCTGACTCCACTGTGCAGGTAATTTAGTCCAAATATGGTATATGTATATAAATGATCTGAATACTGACTGGTTTCAATTGGCATCCGTTAAAATACAACAGATTGCATACAATGTGATAGTCTCCTTTTTATATGTTCCACAGTAGACATACCTGAGCAATACATCAGTGCAGTAAAGATAAAAAGAAACAAAAAAAAAAAACTCTATTTCACAGTAGGAAAATCAATACTGGTAACAGATTTCTTTGTACTTTAGGCAAACCTGCTGCTGTAGCCTAACTTGTTCTGTCCCCACAAACTGAAACTAGTGAAGACCAGATCCC
Source organism: Protopterus annectens (assembly GCF_019279795.1). NCBI lineage: Eukaryota > Metazoa > Chordata > Ceratodontiformes > Protopteridae > Protopterus > Protopterus annectens. Next base: position 684,290,035 of record NC_056728.1, on the reverse strand, counting down.
ATCATTTTATCATTTTCATAGTGTGGTAATGATTCCCAGTCCACCTTCATGCCTAGAAATAAACTTTTATCTAAGTCACTGGCAGACATGATGTCTGAACACAGCACAGATGGGTAGTGCAGCTTAGGTAGGTATACAGTATTAAGTACTACGTTGCTATGCTACACTGCTACATATCACTTCCCTGCATCCTGAGCATAGGAGTATTACTAGGCACTCCTTCTTGGTATGTAATACAACTGGTTGTTTTTGCATACTGTCACTGTTCGTGAACAGTAATAGTCCACAGCAGTATATAAGACCTATTGAACAATATGTTTGTATACATCTGTGCACTTTGTTTCTAAGTACCTGGGCTCATTTACTTCCAATGTACAGAAAAAAAATGTTTGATGATTTAGCATTAATGAGAACAATAAGTGGGACAACACCTCAAAGTTGTCTTCCCAGCTCTGATGAACTATTTCCAATTTCAGTAGCTTGACTGAGAATTCATCTGTCTAAAATGCCTTTTTTGCACCATTTTTATCCTTGTTAACAGTGTTTGAGACCTAAAGTTTGTACCACCCACAAAGAAAGGAGACTGTTATAAATGTTTCAAAGATATCTAACATAATCCGTAGACATGACAGTGTATGAGTATGGAACAGATTACACTCTGGTCAAAGGTTATGGTATTTTGTATGGTTTAGTCAAATTTCCATGGTCTCTGAGTAATGATACTGTTTAACTCTGAAGAATAACATGATGACACTAGATCATTTGTCCAGTTCTAAAATATGGACACAAACTATGGATGAAGAACCAGTGATGTCCAAAGTGCAAGAATATTATATGAGATGTTTTCTAGACTGTAAAAAATGTGTTTATACCTTGCAAGTCTAGAAAATATGAAGTCATTGAACAAGGTAGTTTTACCTTATGGATAGCCAGGGTCATAATTCCAGCACAAACTAGCAGAAGTGGTATTGCAGTTATCTGTGTACTATCCAATATTGCAGTTATCTGTGTACTATCCTTGTGTAACTCACACAGAAGCTTTAGCAAGAAGCCATTTTACTTACTTATTTATGTATTTGTTAACCAGTGTAGAGCAGTGATCCATGCAGATCTTTCTCAGAGTCTGCCTGGGAGTACTATCAGGTTAAGTGACTTGCTCTGAGTAGTCAAGATGGAGGCTGAGGAACTCAGTCACTCGACATCATGATGAAGCTTGCTAACAACTCATAGCCTTAATCCTCTGTACTGCCAGATTGTTCCTGTATGTGGATTATAACAAGATGGCAGTAACCACCTATGCTGCACTGCAGTAACCAATGAGGCATCCTGTTATTGCCTTGTAACACTCTTGGGCTAGTGAGAGAAACTGTAGACAATGGACATGCAAGTTTTTCTCTTAGAAAAATCTTACTAGCTGTTATGGCTGTTGGTTCACAGAGGATAGATGTAAACCTTATAGGGGGATCTTTTGGAGAAATGCTTTGACAGCTTAAAGACAAATTAAGGTACGTGTCAAATATGAAAATAATTATCAGACAATACAGCATCTCTCTTAAGTGAAGGCTAGCAGGGTCAGAAAGCAACCTATGCATATAAAAGACTATGCTACCAAAAGTGTTCCTATCAAGGTCTGTGTCTTACAAATGTTTTATTCTAATCTTGGGGAAGGGGAGGAAGGTAGTGTAGTAATGTGTAATGCTAGAATATTGCATGGCTTCTTTAAGTCAGTAGTCATTCCCCAGCCCAGTTCATTTCAAGGAATGTATATTTCATAGCTGGCCTAATTCTGTCTTTGCAAGCTGCTGAAAACTGAGTTGTCTCCTGGGAAGAAGATGATGTGTGCATATAATGCTGTTTTTGAAATAAAGAACCACAGCTTGTATTCATATTTGCAATAATTCCATTTAATATGACTGGTGCAGACTGGGTATATCACAGAATCTGAGCCTGACTAAGTGCTATCGAATTACAACTCTTTAAGGTGGGCTGCAGCAAACATGCTAAATGGTGTCTGGAAAATTGTTTTTGTTTAGCCCTGTGCATCGACAGTGAACTTGATAAAGGCAAGTGCAGCTGACATGGAGTTAAAAAGGCCATAATACTGGACAGGACTGTTTCCACTCTTCTGCTGCAAGGACACTGTCAATCTGAATCCATTTCAGAGTACCTGTTCTCAGTCCCCTTGATGATTTGTAGGTCATTAGGTCATGTCTTTCACACAGTATATGGACGTTCACAGTAACTGTAAGAGACTGGTATTTAATTTCCTATGGATGATCAGCAAACCCCATTCTTTACACTCTGTTACTGGTTATGACTGTGGATAGTCATCGGTTATTTCAGTTTATGCCAGTAGGCATAATGCAATCAGTGAAATGCATTTTCTATACACCAGTTATTCACTGAGTTCAAGTTTCTAACAGAGAAGACAAAAGTCCCAAGGTTGATACCTGTAAATTAGTAAAATTATAAGATGCAGTATGAAGATCTAACCTGATTATTCTGGTACTGAGATCAAAAACATCTGCATAAAATAACTTTCTACAGAGTGCAACACCACAGTTTTAAAAACTATGACTCATGAATACCAGCTGTGAACTTCTTTTTATGTTCTTTAAGAGAATAGGTAGAATATGACTCTTCAAAGACTTGTCATCTGAAGTCCTTAACCTGGACTAAAATGCTACATACTTGTTGGCATCTCCACATGCTATAATGTGGCATATGGTCTCCAGAGATTATGTTGACTGTGTAATTATTTTCATAATTGCTTTTTTAGCTTTTTTTAGTTTGACTCATATGTCTTTTGTAAAAATAGTCCATGTTATTAGCATCCCACCTTACTTTATAGCAATACATTCTTACCGAGAAGGCCTGAAGCTTAGAAACAGAAGTTTACTTAAACATCACGCATATTTGCCCCAGAAAAGCTCATTGAAGACAACTGAATGTAACAAATATTTTTATCCATTTATTCTGTCTGAAATGTCACTTTTTAAATAAAAAATTTAAGAATACTTTGGACTTGCATACAGTTAACTGGAAATGTTTGATTTACAGACAATTATGTTCTGACAAGCAGCAGAACACATGAAAAACATTATCCTGGATAAATGATTAGAAGGGATATAAGACTTTCAGTATCATTACTGGAACATTATCTTCACTCATCTCACTGTCTTACCCAGACACCACACATGCCTGCACATACATGGACACACACACACACACACACACACACACACACACACACACACACACACACACACACACACACACACACATATGCGTGTCTGGCACATGTATATGCATACACTCAAACAATCATATGAGGAAACATTACCTGTTACTGTGAGTGATGCTGTCAGCCAAATAATTCCCTAGTCAAAAGCTGCAGGCATCTCTAACTTTACCTGCATGAGAAGAGACATGTAGTCTGTGTCATTGGTCCTAATTGTAGAAACAGATGTCAGATAGACTTAACTGAAGAATACTGTAAAATAACTAAAGTTCAGTGCATTGAATCCTATATGGTGGGATCAGATCTGGATCATGGTTAAATGGGGCCCCTCTCCAAAGCCATTCCAGTGTCCCATTACTTGGTTTGCTTCCCAGTTTCCATACACACTGTTCAATCCTGTCAGTGTGTGCATAATATTTTCTTCTGCACTTCTACTATGATTATAGATATTTGTATTTAATTTAAAACTTTAATTTAAAATGTTATAGCACAGACACTGATAGCCATTTGCTAAACCAGTCAATACAGGCTTAGCATGAACAGTAAACTTTTCTGTCCTTGAAACTCACATTCATTGAAACATCATTGAAACCCACATTCAAAGAAAATGCATCTGGCCAGTGGTAGATTAAGTTAACATTTGGGCTGTTTTCAAACCACAGGCCCCTTGCATACATTTTTAGGACCATGCATGCATGCATGTGTTCTTAAATTTACCTTCTTGATTGTATTAAGACTTGTTAGAGTGTTTTAAATTTGTAGTTTTAAAAATGTTTCCAGTAAACCTTGAAACAAAATGTATGAACCAATGATGACAAAACTACCCATTTAAGAGTATTTCAACCATAAAAGACAAATCAGACTTCTGTCATTACAATCCAACAATAACAGTCAATATGCCCAATCTCTGCAGAAGTAAACATCATCTCAATAATTCCAAATCAAAGAGCTCTGTAAATAATGAAGAAGTTGCTCTTGGCAAACAACTTTACATTTCAGTGTTTCATATACAGACTTGCTGCCCTTGAAGAATAAATTGCCTATGTTGCATAACAAAAAAAAAAAAAAAAAAAATTGGTAAGGTGGTAATATTGCAATAGGAAATGGCTGGCAAAACCAACAATAGATTCACAATTATTAGGCATCTCATCCAAAGAAGAACATAATCAGGGGTTCAGCAGCCAACTGTTATTTAGCAATTGTGTATATATGTTAGACAGTCTTAATCCATGTAATATCATTTTCATTGCCATTGGTGTTTCAATGTCATGTGACTTTTTACATTGACTATTTAATCCTTTTTTTAATTAATAGTTGATGCCCCATGAAGGAACAGAGGTAAACATTTGTCCAAAAACTAACACGTGTGTGTTAACATATTACATTTTTGTAGTGCATTGTTAAGTGTATTTATTAAATGTGAGCAGTTTTAATTGATTACACAGGCTTTTGTGCATCATCCTTATAGCTGGCTGAAATCTTTGTGCGTTTGTAAGCTCAAACTTTGTTCAAATGCTATGATATTTTCTGATTTCAAGATGCATATAATCTGTATTATACAACAATTTCTAAAAGTATATTATGTGAAATATTCCACTATCAATCAACAAGGAAAGAATTACTTTAAAAAATATATATATATATTGTTTTAGTTAAACGAGGTACAATAATAAAAACAGAACAAACAAAAGAAAAACATGCACACATACAAAGGCCATTTTCAAGGAGCAATAATAGCCCCTGGGTATATACTATAGGAAATAGACATTTCCAGGGATGCTGTAAGGCCTGTGGCAGTGGGCCTCCAATCCCTTTGAAGGTCTGTTATTGCCTTATGATGTCTACCCTGTTGAGCTTAACTCCTTACATATCAATGTATATCTTTTCTCAATTTTTTTTTATTTTTCAAATACATTTGAATGAATTCCATCATATTTATACATAACATTTTAAATAACTATGCACACTATTTACATTAGCCTGACACTATAACAGATCTTAATGTATACAGTTACTTCATAAGTATGTCCAATCCATTATCAGAGTATCTGATCAATTATTGTATAGTGTCAATCAACGATAAGACTTTTCCTCAAGGGTTGTTGATAAATGGCTTTGGATAAATTCTTAGTTCCTAAATTTTAATTTCCAATAATGCCGTGGTCTTCAGTAGGCTGTAGAAGTCTTCCAAAGTTGGTATTGTGTTTGTATTCCATCTTCTTGTTATACGCTTCCTTGAAATTGCAAGTGTAGTCCGTACTAGATACATGTTTGGCCTATTCAAGTGAGGACCTTTGTTCACATTTAACCTTTAGTTAAATAAAATGATTCATTAAATAAAACTTGCAGAAAGTTATTAATACCATTCCAAAATGGCTTAATTTTAACACAGTCAAAGAAAATGTGGTTCCAATCTGCATTGTATACTTGCTCACATCTCCAACATATTCCTTTTATGGAAGAACTAATTTTAATAATTATATCTGGGGTTAAGAATGCTCTGTGCAAGCATTTCCAATTAAAAACTTTCCAGTATTGTCTTTTATTGCTAATAAGATATATGTTTTAATATCCTCAGTTAACGGTATTGAGTGTCCTTTTATTATATATTTCCAATATGAGGTTTTGGGTGTTGTTTTATAGTTTATCAATATTTTGTAAAATTTTAAAATACTGTTTCCAATGTCAAAGTCATTATATATAATTTCATATATGTATTTTGTAAATTTAGGTATCTCTTTAAATGAAGGATTGTTAATTATTCTACTTAAATCTTGAGAATATGACAGAATACTCTGTAAAGTTAGTCAGTCCTGTTGTGGAATTTTGTATGTTATTTTTATTACTTGCATATCTAAAACTTTTAGTTCTTTGATACATTGGAGCCAGCAAACAAATCCACTCTGTTCCCAAGAATTAATAATTTCTCTACATATTTTATGTATAAAGTTCTTGTGACTATAAATGGTGTTAGAAGATCAAACCAGATTTTTAAATCTATATTTGCATTAATAATTTTCCTAAATGTGTCAATGTAATAATTAATCATGCCAGTTTTAGTGGGTTTAGTTATGTTATACTGCATATTAATACATATGTGCCATGGCAAATTGCTTTTATCTGTTATTTGAAATTTATTTTTGTAAATGAAATTCATTTATTGATATTACAGTTAGTAATTCTTTCCAGTTTGCAGAGTAATTTGGACTTATCCAGTCTGAGATTATTTTAGATGGGGATGATTTTATATGTGTTTCTATATCAGGAAAATGTAATCCTCCCTGTATCCATGGTCTCATATGATGTATTAATGCTATTCTGTTTCTTTTGGGAAACCATAAAAATTTTATTAGGCATGAATGTATTTTTTTAAGTATATTCCTTTCTGGTAACAGTTGTATTGCCAAGGCTATGTATAGGATCTTGGGCAGTAAAACCATTTTTATTAACTGTAGTCTATCTTCAAATGTTAATATTATTTTGTTCCATTTTTCCACAGAGATTTTAATTGTATTGATGATATTATTGTGGTTTTTTTAGACTAATTCATTATTATCCTTGCATAACTCAATTCCTAGATATTTGAAGGTAGATTCTTGTTCCCCTATGATGTGATCCCCCCTTAGTCTGCAGTTCTTTTTTTATTTAAAAATAAAAATTTTGATTTTGATTTATTGAAATGGAGTCCTGAAGTCATGTGAAATTTGTCAATTAATATATCTAATTGTTCTAATGTCTCTTTTGTATTAGATAATTTTAGTAACATGTCATCAGCAAATAGCATTACTTTAGAATTGTATTGCTCATAAACATCTATTCCTTTGATTTTTATATTGTTACGAATTGAATCTGCCAATATTTCAATAGCCAGAGAAAATAGAATCGGTGACATGGAACATCCTTGTTTAGTGCCTTTTGTTATATGTATAGATTCAGAGGTAAAAGGACCTAACTTGACATACGCTAAATTATTTGTATATATAAATTCTTTAGGAGATGAACAAAGGATGCAGGAAATTCAAATAGCATTAGGATTTTGAATACATAGTCTGAATAAGCCAATTATGAGTGTTTATTTTCTTTATTAACATAATCTATAAGAGAAATGACCCTTTTAATATTGCCATGTGTGTGTGTCTATGATATCTAAATCCAGTTTGATCATGATTTATTGTTTTGGATAGTGGTGTTTTCATTCTGTTAGTTAATATTGTCATAAATATCTTATAGTCATTATTTAATAATGATATAGGTCTATATGAGATACATGGGTTTGGGGATTTGTTTTCCTTTAGGATTGGCTTGATTAAGGAATATCTCCAAGAGTGTGGCATTAAAGCTTGTGACTAAATTTCTAATAGACTTTTATGGAAAAGTGATAGTATATTTGAAGGAAAAAGGTTATATATTTCCATAATTATGCCATCTATACCTGGAGCTTTATTATTGTTACCCTCTTTTATTGTATCTGTAATTTTTTTGTAGGATATGGGTGCTTGCAGATCTAGTTTTAATTTTCTGGGTTTTTTTATATTAGAACTTTTTCATCTAGATTTAATTGATCAATATGTATATTTCTTTTTGGAAATGTTCCATATAGTGATTTCTATAGGCATCAATAATGTCACCTATATCCGAGACATTTTTCTCTTTCTTCTCATGGAAGATACTTTTAATGTTATTAGCTTTTGATTGTATTTTGATTCTTGTGGATAAATTATGTAGATATTTGGGAGAAGTGGCCAAGGTATTAATTTTTAGTTTTTCTAAAGCAAAACTAGTTTTATGTGTTAGAATTTCATTGTATGTATTGTTTAATACTTCTGCTTTCTTTTTCATCTCCAAATGATTTTGATTTTTTTTCAGCTTTTACTGACAAAAGTTTGGATTGTTGATCTAATAATTCAGGATCTCATTCTATGATTTTTTTTTATACCAAGTTAGGGTTTTACCATATGTGTAACCTTTTAATGAGTCCCATATCATTTTATTTATCTCTGTGGTGTAATTAATATCTAAGAAGAACTGTAATTCATATAATGACCAGGGTTTGAACTCTTTAATTTTAGTTAATATGCTGAAATTCTGGAGTTAAAGATTAATGGTTTGTACCCATTTTGAAGTTTTAGTATCAATGAATTATGGTGTGAAAAGGGGCAGGGAGTGACTGAGAAATGAATGATTTTCGAGTGTAAGTCATGGGCAGCAAATATTTTATCTATTCTAGCTTGGGTACCAAATCTGTGATCTTGATGGGAAAGCAACAAAAATGAAATGATTCTACCCACTTGTTTAAAGCTTTTGCTACAGCAGATGTACGCAGTGGTCTTTTATTTGTAGTTTCAGAAATATCAAATATACAGTTAAAATCTCCTCCTAATATTAAGTTGCCTTATAATTATTGAAAATGAAATCCAAGTGTTTTTTTGACAGTTCCTGTTCCAATGCCTGGGAACCAGTATAGCTTGGCTAGGTTCCATATTCTGCTGTTATATTTAACTATTACTAATGCCATAAGGCCTTCTTTATCTTCATACTTATAAATGATTTATGGGTTAATCACATTTGTTTTCCATAAAATTATTACCCCTTTTGTCTTTGTCTTATACGTGGATTGCGCAAATATCATATAGTCCTTAGGATTCCATTTTTAATTGCCATTTGTTTTGAAATGAGTTTTTTTTGAAGGAAGAGAATTTGTGCTTTGTTCAATTTAAAATATTTCAGTAGATTTGATCTCTTGCTAAGATTGTTTAAACCATTGGTATTTAAAGATAATAAAGTTAAATCCATCTTAGGTTATTTAGACTATGTATTTTTTGTTTTATTGTGACTATTAAACATTTTCCTCTGATAACTGTAAAGTATATGTTTGAGCTTTTAAAGGAAATTATCAGTTTTATACTTTGATTGTTTACCAATAAAGTAACGTTTTGGTCAGGCATACTAAAAATGTTTTTGTGAAATAAATTTAGATTAATAAATGTTAACAAAACTAAGATCCACACTAGCCATGGTATAAAAATCTTTCCTAATCTGATGGATAAACCTAAGTCTATCAGATTATCACTCATACTTTGACAATCCAGAACATCTGAGCTCCATAAACTGAATTATCATATGGAGAATATTTGTAATAGGAATAAGCAACATTTATATTATTTTGAACAGATATAGTACTATTATAGATTAGATAGAATTCTAATACAATTTAAATGTCTGTTTATTGTATAAACAATGAATATTTACATGAAAGATAGATGACAAGCAATTCAATCATAGTAAAGTAGGATGCACCATATATAAAACCTCAGTAAAAGATTATAGCACATAGTTATTTAACATATTCCCCCTTACTGATGAAGTCTTTCAAAATGTATTACTTAATATAAATAGATGGTAATAATATGTATACCTGATGTTTATAATAAAATGTATTTTACTGGATATATCAGAAGTTATATTTCATTGTCTGCCAGCATTTGAGTAATCATTTTGTTTGCTGCTAACTTACTTAAAGCATTGAGTTTGTTTTATGTGAACATTGAAAGTTAGTGCGTTTTAATTATCAGTGTATCCCTCTCCCCCCATTTCCTACACATAAAGATTTTCATAGCTGTCATTTCTTATTATAAAATGAGTGAAATTATAGGTTAAAAATAACAAATTCACTTATTGTGATTAATGATTACAAGTTCCCTTTCCATATTCATAAATTGCCATTTTATGGTATATACTGAAAGGTTTTAGATTTAAATGGCAACATTTTATTTTGTTTAATCAGCAATGGTTAAACTGAGTGATTATTGTCAATTTAATACTATTTGTTCTGAATGTGATTGTTACATTCAGTGACATTCCTAGTTCAGGCTTCTATTGTTTTCCTTGAACAACTTTGTCAGTTTGATGTAATGTACGAAATATTAGTTACGTTGGTAACAGCTTAAGTATTATGTATGGTCAAGATGGTTACAAAACCACAATTCAAGTAAAAGTAATTATATGACTTGTTATGCACATTTACTTATACGAGAAAAATCATCATGCTTCCCCTTGATGTTCAATATAGTACATGTATGTCATTTATGACAAGTTAAAACAGTAGTGTTATTATACACAAGCCCATGTTATTAAGCTGAGTGCCTATTGTCAATTTAATACTATTTGTTCAGAATATGATTGTTATATTCTGTGACATTTCAAGTTCAGGCTTCTATTATTTCCCTTGAACAACTTTATCAGTTTGATGTCATGTATAAACTTTTGTTACCTTGGTAACCACTTAAGTATTATTTATGGTTAAGATGGGTTACGAAAACTACAATTCAAGTTAAAGGAATTACATGAGCTGTTATGCATATTTACTTATATAAGAAAATCATCATGCTTCCTGTTGATGTTCAATGTAGTGTATGTCATTTATGACAAGTTAAGACGGTAGTCTTATTATACACACACCCATGTTATTAAATCCTGTCTTTAATATTTACTAAAATCATACATTACATAACTGTTGTGTGTGTGTGTGTGTGTGTGTGTGTGTATTTGGCTGCTGCTTAGTTATTTGAGAGACCACAAACTGTAATGCTTATTCTTAGTTCCTTCCAAGCATGTTTATACAATCTATAGACTTTATATTATGAGACCCTTCTACTTTCTTATTTGTTATAAGTATATTTCCATCCTTACATACACACATATCAGTACTTCAAGCATGGGTAACAATACCCATCCAGTTTTGCCAGAATACCATTCACTAGTTCATGTGGTGTTATTCCAGGTTGTTCTTAAAATATCCAAACCAATATTTATCCTGTTCCATTTTACCAGCCTGTTCCATGCAGTGGTCAGTCTGCCAGTGAACCACTCAACACAACTTCCATTCCCACAGATATTTCCACAAAGGAAATCTGATGACTCTCTAGCACTTCCCAGCAACACCAAACACCCCTAGAACCAGCTATTTCCATATGCCCAACATGTCCGAGCAAGCTCATCACCCAGACAACTGCAAACGGTTCTTCACATGACCAAGTGCTTTCACAATAACTCAGACTTCCACTGTTATGTAAGTCCTTAATGTGTTTGGAACAAAATATATTTTAAATGTAAAATTGCACTCATTATTATTTTTTTTTTTATCAAGAATCAACTTAATGAGCTAAACGAAGTGTTGAGAGACCATCAATATGTGTACATGTGGTTTAAAACAGTCCTTTTATTATACTTTTTTTTAAAACCAGAAAGATTGACAAGATTCATCTCAGAGGCTCCTCAGAGCCATTAAGCATTATCGTCAGTCTGTCTCCATTACCATAGCAACCTGAGAGCATCTGCTTCTGTTAGTGTATCTGTGTACTGCATACCAAAGGCTCACGATGCACCTGAAGCAGAGCTTCACTTCACTGCAACTTCAAGCCTAAATTCCCTCCCTTTCAGCGAGGCAGCAGCCAGGAATAGAACGGAGAGCAGACAGATAAAAAAAAAAAAAAACTCCCAACCAGCTGCCACAACAAGAGATAACACATTCTTCCAGCCTTCCCACCTCTCACTCAGTGGATGTACAAACAAACTATTCTCTGCCAAAATATCCCAAATCATAGTTTTATCCATCCCCTCCCCCTGGATCCAGGCTAAAACACAAGATGTCTCTTCCTATTACACAAGCATCAGTAAACCTTGATCACAGGCCGCAATCCAGAGCTTCCTGGAGACAAAAATGGCAACAAACAACAGCTGCCAGACACAGCTGCATCCACACACACCATGCCAGGCTTAATCCAACAGCACTCGAAGCTATGACACCTGCCATAATTGATATTAACTATGTTTAGACAGAATAATAATAACATTTGCACTAGCTTCCAGACACAGCTGCATTTACCCACACCATATCAGTATTGATCAAACAGCACTCATAGGTGTGATACCTGCCATAATTGATATTAACTATATTTAGACAGAATAATGATGATATTTGTACTAGGAGCTTGCTACTATTATTCAACCAGGATATGCATGACATTTCTAAATCATACTTTAACTGAAGAAGGCATTAGTCTCCATGACAGCATTTTTTTCCAAAACACTGTACTGTTACTGCTATTATATATGATGCTAATTTGTTACATTTGAGTCTGAACTCTGATTAATGATGCCTTGTTGAATTAGTTACTTAATTACTTAAATTATTATAAGTAAAAACAATGAAAAATGAACAAGATAAGTATCCACTGAGTTTAAGTAGGTGAATAGAAACTTCCATGTTTATGTTATATGATGCTTTGTTTGGCTTATATATAATGTAAATAGTAACCCATCTTGACCTACCTTTGCTTGGGAAGAATTACTGGACTCTTTGAACATTCTGAATAAATCATTACTGTTTCTCAGTTATTTAAGAAACCCTCCTTTTTTAAATAAAAACAGATAACAAATGATGTACCATATCAGATGATAATTTGAGAGATGTAGTTGTAAGAGTTATTTTTTGGGGGGCAGCTATCTTGGAATCATTTTTTTTTGTTTATTCTTTCTAGCACCAGTCTAAGGATTTGCTTCTTTTATTCTTTTAAGAGTAGGGGCCATCCATTCAATTTCTTCTGGGATAGACACTATGTTGTTGTTTTTGATGAATATAGTAGCTTCTTCTAAGTTATTAAAGGTTCTCAGCTCATTGGCAAAAAGTGCTTTAATGCTGTTTCATTTCAACAGTTTTATTATTGGCCAGACTTTTTTCCTTTGTTCTAGTTTTCTGGAAGAATAATCATTATCAAGCCTTATCAGGCATTGATTGTATTTTAAGGGTGATTTTCTCCAAGCAGTTTTTAATATTAGTTCATTGTCTAGAAATGAAAGAAATTTTATAACTATGGATCTAGGTGGAATATTTATTGAGTTAGAAGCAGGCTCCCACAGTGGTCTATGCGACCTTTCAATGCCAAATGAAAGTCCCTCTTTCAAGTCTAAAAATTCAAGAATCCAGGTTGTTAAGAATGAAATAATGTATTCTCCTTCAGTGTTTTCAGGCAGACCAAAGATCCTTATGTTGTTTCTCCTTTCCCTGTTTTCTAAGTCATCTATTTTGTTAAGCAGCCGTGTATTCTGTTTAAGCAGAAATTCTTTTTGGAATTCTTCCTCTTTGAGTCTCCCTTCAATGTCATTTAGAGAAGTCTCTGTATTTGTTATTTTTGTATGGTGTTGCTGTAATAGTTCCTTAAGAGTATCAGTCTGTTTTTGAGAATTTAATTTGAGGTTTTCTAAGTTATTTTTAAAGCCATCCATCTTCATAGATAGTTCCTGTAAGGTAGATGTCATCAATTGCAGTTCATTTTTCAAAGTAGCATCTGGATGAGAATTCCTTGAGTTGTTCATATTCAGTGACTGAATATATCTTCAAGTTACTTGACAGGAAATTTTTTGTATATCCCCATCAAAATTGATATTTATGTAGTTTAGTAGTTTATCTATAGATTTATGATGTTTTAAACTTGAAAATAATAAAATTTTCCTATATTATTATACTAGTTTACGGAGGTCTCAAAATTCACTGCTCTCAGTTGGCCATTTAGGCTCCGCCCTCTAGTGTATATCTTTTACCACACAAACTATCTCACTATGTGACAGATTCAAATCTTGACTATTGATTAAAAGAACTTTGGTGCATGAGACAGCTCATCACTTGGTAGTCAGTTAACAGTTTCACTGACAACGTACTGCAATTTGATCGTTGTCAGTCATCTAGAAGTTGCTAATACTGAATATAAACATCAGAAATTCAATCTATGCCTACAGTAAGGATCCAAGCAAGTAGATGTAATTCAACTATAACTAAGTGGAACTGAATATTCAACGCTTTGCAGGCATTAGCAGGTTAGCCATCAAATGTACTTAGACAAGATTGCTTCCAGTGCCACTGTCAGACCCTCTCATAGATGAAATACAGTCATAGCTGAAAGATACTCTGGCATCCCCCTTTGAGATCTTCCCCCACTGTGTTACCTCTCAAGGCTCCATCACTTTTCTGGTTCTTCTCCTCCCCCAAGACATTTCTCTAGTGAGTATTCTGGCTATCATTTCCAGGAGCCCATGTTATACATTCTCTAGTAATATCATAATTATGTTTTTCCAGTGTCTATTGCATCAGTATACTCTCCCCTTGGTTTCTTCTTTTTCCAGGCTTCATGCTGAAACAAGAAGTGACAATGCCTATTTAGTACTGCTCTGGCTCATAGTTTTACATTTTTTTAATGATCAGAAGTGGACAGATAGAAGGTAACCAAAGCAGTTGCATCTTCAGGGCAAAATATCATGTCAACACTCACATCTACAGGTGAATTGGAGATGACCAATTCAAATACACTATGCCTTAGAGATGCCAATTCAAGTGTACCATGCTATTGAGCTGTGAGAAGATGTCAGAGCACCCACATAGTACCCAGTAGTTGCACTCAAAGACACAAGGAGGACAGGTGAACTAGCTTTGTTAGCCACCTACGTCTATTATTGCACTTCTCATTTAAAATCAAGAGCTGACTTAACTTTGTCTTTCAGTGTACCACAATCTGATTCCCAAACAGTTAATGACCCATTCAAAACTTTCCACAGAAGAGAGTTCTAGATAAAGTGGTAACTACCAGTCTAATAACTACTCATTGTATCTCTAAACTATATAAAAGTAGAATAAAACATTTTATATATTAAGAAAATTTAACCTAACAGCACATAAATATTAAGTGATAGGCTTACTGTACATGAAAATTTCATTCATGGATAAGGTAGTAACTACCAGTCAAATAGCCACTCATTGTATCGCTATACTATATGAAATTAGAATAAAACATTTTATATATTAAGAAACTTTGGTGTAACCACATAAATATTAAGCGACAAAGGCTAAAAATCAGAGATACTATTCACTTAGGATATTGATAAAATGATAGGTTACATGTTAATAAAAGGATGCATTTTTCAGAATGCTAAGAAGTCTTTAATTGCAGTGTTCAGCATTATTTCTCAATGAATCTATCACTGTTCTGTGACAAAAGCAGAAATTCTAAGATCAGTGACAGGGTAGACAGCTAAGAGACTATGCAGTGGATTTTCTTATCAAAAGCAAACTAGTTTACACAATATCATCACTTATTTAGAGGTTTATACAGTATGCTACAATAAAATACAAAGAAGCAAAATAAAGAAGAACAAAATATCAGCTCTGATCTGATCTCCTCATTTATTTGTCCACCAAACTTTATATTTTGGTCACACATTCATCTGTCGGTCCTAATCATTTGTGCACAGTGGGGCAAGGGTGATATACAGTTTGCCTGCATATCAAACTTGTCGGGATTGCAGAAACAGTCAACAAAAAAAGCTTTACAAACATTCAATTTCTAAACTTTTTGTCTTTTCCATCCAAAAATAAACACTGTGCAGCAATACAATTTTCAGGATTCATGCCCTTATTTTGCCATCACATAACTCACTTCTCTTTCCACAGTAACAACATTTTCATATAAAAGCTCCTAAAGAAACCATGACCTCACCCATAAAGGAATTTCTTTGTTAACTAATCCCATATTCATCAGCCAAATCACCCTTATAATACTAATTCAGTCTCAGAACTGCACAATATAGTCATGTACCCACAATTTAAAACCAGGCCAATAATGTAAATTGCTGGATTAGCCTGCATTTAAATAATCAATAATAATAACAACTCACTACTCAGCCTTTATGATTCTAACTGCAGCAGCGGTTGTCTCATGAATCCATTGAGTAATTACCAAAAAAAGGAGTATTGCAAGCCTACAGTGTGTATGCAGTACATTCATGTTTCAAAACAGAGACAAGGTGGCCTCGCCTCTGTGTAGTGTACAGACTCAGTAAGTCACCCTAAGTACTTTCTTTCAGTAAAACAAACTCTGAAAGCTCACCATATAGCATTTATGAAACTGGGTATTCAGTTGTAAACTGTAGTTGTATACTGCTTATAGGAACATAAAGAGTGGAAAACATGCACATTGTTTTTTGAGTGCCAAATTACAATTTTCAATAACATGTTCCCCTTTGCTTTTTTCCCCCCAATAAATTTTAGATGCTAGAAAGCATCATTTTCAGGGACAAAGAAACTGATTTTAATTCTTATTATGTAAAAGCAAAATATATGAAATGGGCATAGTAGCTAAAGAAATGTATTTCAATTTTGCTGATAGACTGGCCACATTCTGTATGCTTTTGATGTTTTACTTAAGAAAAAATAAAGACATAACTGCCACAAAAATGTATTTCAACTTGTTGTGACTGGAAGCATTCACTGCCTCCAAGAAACAGTACCAGTTACCATTGCACTATGATGATAAAACAGCTCTGTACATTCACAGATAGCATGCCTCCTCATCTCTATCCTCAAAATATATTGAGCTTCTGTGCACTCCTCTGAGCTTTATGAAGCAGGTTAAATAAATAATAGCCATGCTGTCTGCAGCCCTAACAAGCTACATGGATCACAGAATCACATAATTAACTTTTGCCTTCAGTAATAGCCTGCCAACTCCATTCAAAGTGCAGCTGCTGGAGATCACCTCTGGTGTACATTTACTAGGAAGCAGCCAAAACAATGGCCAAGTTAATCAGTAATGTATATCTCTTGCTGTAACATCTCCCATCAAAAGCTCCCTAAAACATGAAGGAATTTCTCCTATGGGCACTCTATACAATCAGTAGTCCACTGTCCATAATCAGACACATAATTAGGGTGGTATGAGGGGGCAGCTGCCCAGGCCACAAGCTGTGAGACAGTGTGCATGGCAATTGCTGGTGAGGCATGATTGTCAGTATCAGCATTCATTTAAGATGCAGTGGATGATATTGTGGCTTCTTAATGGAATGTACATAGTGGCTTAGTGTATTAAGTATTTCAGCAAAGATCAGGCATAAGCTCTTTGCTACAGTTAATTTTTTTGCTTCTCAGGTTTAGGAAGACATTTCTCTTTTGGTCATTAATTTCAATTTTTTTTGTTTTTGGCCTTCAAATTTAGGTTGAGAACGCACCAATCTGGGGACTGTTCAGAGTGCTATGACTTTGTCCATAATATCTGGTTTCCTACCAAGATTTAAAAAAAAAAATCTACCTAGCTACCTGCTACAATCCAGATTACTCTGCATGAGCTTCAGTCAGACCACACCATTTACAGCTCACTTCCATTTATTGCTCTCTGTTGCTGCTGCCACTGGTTTCTCTTTCTTTTCCCACTTCTCCCACTAAGGCCAATCACAGCCATAAGTCTCATATGAGTCTCACAGAGGAAGTGTGAGCCCCACTCAGGCATTTGCCATCAAGAAGGTCCACATACTAAAAGCATGATATAATTTCTAAAACTTTATAGAAACAAACATGTTGCCCCAGCTGACATGCTTTGCATTACCAATGTACCCTCTCCTTATAGCTAAATGAATGCACAACATTACTCCTAGTGCAGTCACCAAGCTTTTAGAGAAGTTGCACTCATTCCACCAAGCTGCATGTCAAACTCTACAGTCTTACTGTTTTCCTCTGTGCTGTTGCTGTCACATTCCCTAAGAGGATTAAACGAAAGAAGAAGCAGCCTAAATGCTGCAACAGCCGACCAGTATAGAGACTTTTGCTGTAGTATTGCTGCAGTCAAGAAAGTGTACCAGTCTTTCTTTTTCTGACTCTGTATACTACTCCATGTATGTCAAAAATTTGCAGGCTTTATGCTCCTTGTAATTTTCAGCTTGGTTGAATAGTTCATGGGTGGGACATATTAGAATCCTCAGAAGGAACAGAAAACCCATTTAGATGGAGTGGTCTGGTGTTCAACACATATGGGGAAGGATACCACAGTCCCAATAGTGGATACCAGAGTCCCAGTAACTTTGAAGAGGGGGACACAGCCATAGCAGCTTTTACAACCAGCTTCTTTTTTTAATTAAAAAAATACAAAAACATTTTATTTATTTATTTTTTATTTTATGTAACATTTGTTTACCAAGAAAGTCCAAACAGGACACAGCCCATTTTCAGTGGATGCCCAGGCACATGTCTTTGGATTGGGAGAGGAAACCACAGCACCGGGAGGAAACCCACATGAATGCAGGGAGGATATGCAGACTCTGCACAGAAGGCACTCCAGCTGAGAATTGAACCAGAGAACCTCTTGCTGTGAAGCAACAAAGCTAACCACTGCACCACTGCAGTGCCCACTTGCTTACACTTGCTAGAGTGGCACCCTAGTTGGCAACATTATTTACTTATGCCTAAAGCCTGCTCAGCTAAAAATCCTGGGAGAGTTGGTTAGACCTCTCTCTGCATGGTTCTCCTTTACAGCATTCTGATCTCACTAAATGTTTCAGTGGGGTACAGAACAATATGTGCTAGATAGTCATGGAAGCCTTCTTTCATGGCAAAACTGCAACCCTTATGGATTTTTTATTAATATCTGTAAGTTGTTTTCAGGTCCAGGAATGGTGAACTATTCTCATTAATCTCCAGAATTGCTCGTCATGTGACTAAGCCTGGATCTGGTGCTGGCAACTTATGCTTGCCTGATAATTCATTGATTCTTCACAGTACAGAACTCATGCAGCTCCAGGGAGAGAGAGAGAGAGAGAGAGAGAGAGAGAGAGAGAGAGATGCACACATAAGCTACTTGCTTGAGCTGAAACTGTTGCATCTTGCCCTTCAGACCTTGGAGAAAAGAGCTAAAACCAAGGCTTTTTCTGCTCAAGTTGGATATATAGGCTGTGGTTTGGCACAGGAAAACATGTGGTAAGACATTTATCTATTATAGTCAATGCAGTGAGGCAGTGCAGTATCTTGGGCATGAATGCCACAGTCTTGCACATCTTAGAGGAACTGAATGCACTGGTGAGTTCCCACAGCTACAGTTCCAGTCCACTTCTAGAATTAAAAATAATGGAAGCCTGTTTGGTGAGGAATGGGGAAGCCCAGGGATTCCCCTTTTTCCACAGAGGATAATCCAGTGCTTACATTCTGTCTGGTTCTGCAGTGCTAGGGTAAGCTAGTGCTGGATTATGTCTGCTGTAGTGGGGAAATTACTGTGCACCTTTGCACATCTTCCTATAATTCTATGTCACCCTGCTAGAGTTATTTAAGTTAGAAAAGCTTTGGTAGCTGCCAGGGCTGGCCTTAGCTGAAATGGCGCCCTAGGCAAAGTAGTGGTCCGGTGCCCTTTAAGCCCCACCTACACCATACTCATGAAACACCCCTGTTTGAGCCACACCCACAGGTAGGTCACACCCCATAAAAGCCACTCCAGTTATTTCCTTCATTTATTTAAATACATGAAAATCAGTAAAACACGGTCATACTACAGGAAGAAAATATACCTTGTAATGTAGTTAAACTATCATACTATTTTTCCATTAGCAAGCATTTTCTGATAGATATGAAATCTTGAAATTCAGACAGTAGCTGATGACCACAGAACATTTTGACAGATTATATCTGACAAAAAATGCATGCCAAAATTAGTGCCCAGGAAAACTTGAACACACAGTGATTTCATGCAAATGCAACAAACTGAAACATGGTCCATAATCTTGTTTTATTTCACTTTCCTCAAAATCCAGCATCAGGGCTGGAAAGAGAAGGACCTGGAGGAGGGGGTACAAGAGCGAATCTGAAATATATAACTGTGCTAATTACTTCTGTGATGCCTGTGCACTGGCCCAGTAATCAACGAGCCTCAATCCTCACCACTGGCAACAGTGAGGGGCATACACAACGGGAGAATGACAAGTATACACATAGTAAAGTACAGTTTCCCTTAAGAGCACACAGAGATCACAGTCAGTCTGGGTCTGGTTTCTCCCTCTTTCTCCAGATCCCCAGTAAGACTCCCCATTACCACAGCTACAGGGCTAAGATTTCAGCTGAGAGGCCAAGCCAAGACATTCAGCGTCCTCTCTGTCCAACCAGTGCTTTGTGTCCCTGCCCAAGTAGCTGACACACACACACTTTGAGCTTTTTTTGGTTTCTGTACAAGCAGATACACACACACACACACACACACACACACACACACACACACACCTGGGGAAGGCTGGGACAGGTTTACTAGCTATGCCCCCTTCTGCCTAGACTATAAGGTAGTTTTCTCTGTCACCAACCTCGTCTTATCATCAACTAAAGGGCCCTTACAAAGGATGTCCAATCCTGCTGTGTAATGTTATTATTAATCCAAATGGTAGTTTTGACCAAGAACAAGGCTATTTAGGAGTGGCCTGTACAGTGTCACCAAATACATATGCAAGTACTTTAAGAGCTTAAATACGTCTCACAAATATCAGCCACAAAGATAGGTTTAAATATATTTAATAATAAATAATAAAAGTAGAAGACAATACTCAGTCAATCAACACAGTATCTTCAGAGTTCAAAATCACAGGGAAATATTTTAAAACAACATTGCAGGACAGTCTCAGATAAATACAGAAAACATTTAAACTAATCTTTACTATATTCCTATCTATATCTAAGAGAGATACTATGCCTTGACTCTCAGTTACAGAGAAGTGCAGATGTGATGATGAGTGGATGTTTCCAGGTCAAAGACAAAATACAAAATGCACAGTGTCTCTCCGAGAGAGTTCTTAAATCAATATCAAATATTACTGCTGGGTTAGCTCGGATGACATCACTCTTTGTTACTTGATTCAGTTTCCAGGCTAAACAGAAACTTAACAGAATTTTCACATCTCTGTGTGAGAAGTACATATCTCTCAGATCTGTGCAGCTGCTAGGAAGTCATAAAGCAATAAAACGCATTTTACATTTTAAACCTAGTAACTACTTCTCTCCAAGACAATAGAAAAATGTCTAGCTCTAGACATCCTGTCTCCTTGCTGCATTAAAACTAACTTTTATAGAACACTGTAAAGCACTTAATTTCAACTTATTTTCTTGAAGTTTTCTAAGTTAATCTTCTGTGTTCCATCAGGGTATGTTGTGGGCACATTCTTGAAGCTCAGTACAAAACATATAGTTCTGTATAAATCATATCAATATTCACAGATAACATAAAATTATTTACAAAATTCCAGATAGCTGGGCTGGCAGTGTCACAACTTCTTTCATCTTCTTCCTAATCCAGCCATAAAGGTGTATAGCATAATCAGAGTGTGGAGTACACAGGGAGTGTGAGGAGTCAATATGCCTGTGAAGGCAAAGGGCAGTAACATTTACACTGTGACTGTTAGGTGCCATAAAGAGTATATATATATATATATATATATATATATATATATATATATATATTGGCTTCAGATTTAGGCTTGTCTCTCCTAAATTTATTTATTTTCTTAAAGTTTGGCATGGTTAAGGGTACACACATTATTTAACTATGAGGACAAAGATTGCTATTCACCTCTTGTAAGGGTCTAGTGCCAAAAAAAAAAAAAAAAAAAAAAAAAACAGATTACCTATTTGTTAAGTGACCTCCTCAAGGTCACATGGTAAGCAAATGAAGGCCAAGACAATCAAACCCTGTAACATGACAACTAAAGCTCAAAATTTTAACCTCTGTACCAACTGGCAAAACAAACTTAATAGTGTCCAAACAGGAACTTGTACCCTGGACCCATAGATTAAAAGTCAGATGCTCTACAGACTGAGCTATCGAGACTTCTAAAATTTCAAACTGCCTTATGTAAGAATCAAACTCAAGTCCTTTAGACTGATACTGACAAGTTACCTGCTTTACTAACAAGGCTTCATATAATCTACACAATAAGAAAATGTGTTATTTCTGAATTTGCTAATTTAGTTCATATTGTATGTCATGTTTAAGGATACCACACACAGAACTCTAAACTGTCCCTATTTTAAAGGATTGTTCCTCTTTTCCAGCCTGAATTACTCCTACATACCCACTTCATTTACAACTTGTAATGGTCTAGTTAGTACCCAAAAGATTGCACATATTCATTCTGTACAATAAGAAACAGCTCATCTTTCTGTCTGTGTACTATGAGTTTAATCTCATTTTTAATTAAAGAAATAGTGACCAACTAGACCAACATAACCATTACGATCATTTTCTGCATTTGTACTGCCATAGCCACAGAATAATGACACATAGCTCAAAATGAATACAAGAAAAATATAGAAAAATTCAGCGACATTAGTACTACTAACCTAACACATTGACAAAATAACAGAATGTGAATTAATATATATTTCGTGATCTTAAGAAGTGTGTGACTTATTATTGTTATTAAGTGTGTAACTCACCGCCTTTTCTCCAAAAGTCACTAGCTTTAGGAGAAGAGGGACAGAGCTAAAATGAGAGTCATATAAAGGGTGGTCCCTGAAAGTTGAGGACAGGTGAAAGTATGCAATTACATGCTGCTAAATACATCTTGGTTTATTTTCATACCTGTCAAACAACTCCACCCTGTCTACTTAACCGCCCAGTCCCCCCCCCCCCCAGAAAAAAGAAATCTTGTCTGGATACAACACTACACAGGGCAAATTAACAAAAACAACTAGGTAAACAGTTTCCTTCAACGAACGTTTCTTTTATGACTGAAGTAACTCAGACATCACCAATAGATTCTGGAATCCCATTCCCAACGTGGAGCTTGATTAAAGTACGTTTCCTGCCATTCTTTCTGCCTATGAATTGTTTTAAAATGCAGTACTGGCACATTATACACAGGTCGCGGAATCAATAACTATTACCAGGATTGCAAATAAAGCCAAAAACATTTTATAGTAACATTTTAAGCTAAAATGTACAGAAACTGTTATTGTGCAAATACATTTTAAAAGCTATATCCCTTGCATTATACATTCAATGTTACCAAGTTAATTCACAAAAGCTCATTTGCAGAAAAAGCTCTGTGTACGTTTGTGCGATGGTGCCAACATTTCAAAACTATGTTGACACGTGAAATGCATTTATTTTCTTACAAGCACAGCCCCTACTCCCTACAGAAAACGGCTTTTATAAACACTAGTAGAAGGTAAGGACACAAGTACATGCACTGACAATATTTCTATCTCCAAAATCTTGTTTACTGCTCAATAAGCCTATATTATGGTGCCTAAACAGGAACACAAGTGTAGAGTCCTGCACATGCCCACCATTTTGCTTTTTTTTTTTTTCAAATCTATGTAAACCTGTATCTGATTAATCCCGGAAGTGGGAGGAGGGCACCACATATGCAACAGTACAGCAAACAGCAAGTACGGACTCAGAGACGGGGTGCCGAGGGGAGCACAAACTTTACGGATGGGACATCTATGTAGCTGATTAATCATGGAAGTGGGAGGAGGGCGCCGCTGCATATGCAATAGTATAGCAAGTACGGACTCAGAGACAGGGCGCCGAGGGGAGCACAAATTTTACAGATGGGGCATCTTCAGTAGATGAATAAATAAAAATTGTGCCCTTTATGAAGCTGGCCTGTACGGCACCCTAGGTGGTCGCCTAGTTCACCTATGATAAGACCGGCCGTGGTAGCTGCTTAAACAAATATATACCTGTAAAATTATAAATATAAATATAAATGTGCACACATATACACACACACACAAACACACACACACACACATATATATATATATATATATATATATATATATATATATATATATATATATTTATAAATATATATTTTATATATATATATATATATATATATATATATATATATATATATATATATATATATATATATATATATATATATACATCAAATAGATATTAACATACATACATACATACATACACTAATAAGAAAACAAATATAGGGCAGCATGAAAGGAGCATAACAGAGTGATGTGTTCATGAGACACATTAGGTGGAAAAAGATATTGGGTCTCTAGGGAATACTGGAGTGTCAGGGGAGAATTTTATAGAGATAGTAATAGACTGGCTAGTAAGGTGAGAATGGGAAAGTGTGCCTGTAATGGAATCAACAGCATTCCATTAAAGATGATGGAGTGGGAAATGTAGGAGATAAAAAGGCACAGGGCAAGAAAACATGGCTAAGATTTTATGAAGAGCTCAGGCAATTGGTGTGTCACAGATTAAGATGAAGGGAGACAGTAAGAGATGCATCCATGAAAAGAAAGGCCAGCAAAAAGAGGCCGATGTGCAGGTGCAGCTAGCTGGCAGTGTTATTGGACAGAAGTGACCATGCTGGAGTCAACACTGGAGTGAGAGCAGTTGTAGAGCAAGGAACTCAGCCCATTTGGAGGGGGGTGAAAGGGGCAGAAAATCAAAAAATAGCTTGTATGTAGAATGTATAGCATATGAGAAAGGGATCAGATGGAGCCCAGGTTGTCAGGCAATTAGCACAGACAAACAGGAGAGGTATGGGTAGCAGAAGTGAGGGTAGGCTGCTTGTAGAAAGAAACAGTAAAAGAGGTGAGAACTAGTGAGGGAGAGAAGTTTTGGTCATCAGCAGTGGAATCCAAGAGTCTCAACGAGGAAGACTGTGGAGACTAGAAAAGTAGAAAACGAGCTGCTTGTCTTGCAGATGTACAAGAGATCCATCAGGGTCTGAATATGTTTTATATGCTAGGTATAGAACACCTCTCAGTAACCTGTAGGTTTTATATGCTAGGTATAGAACACCTCGCAGTAACCTGTAGGTTTTATATGCTAGGTATAGAACACCTCACAGTAACCTGTAGGTTTTATATGCTAGGTATAGAACACCTCACAGTAACCTGTAGGTTTTATATGCTAGGTAGAGAACACATCACAGTAACCTGTAGGTTTTATATGCTAGGTATAGAACACCTCACAGTAACCTGTAGGTTTTATATGCTAGGTATAGAACACCTCTCAGTAACCTGTAGGTTTTATATGCTAGGTATAGAACACCTCACAGTAACCTGTAGGTTTTATATGCTAGGTGTAGAACACCTCACAGTAACCTGTAGGTTTTATATGCTAGGTATAGAACACCTCCCAGTAACCTGTAGGTTTTATATGCTAGGTGTAGAACACCTCACAGTAACCTGTAGGTTTTATATGCTAGGTGTAGAACACCTCACAGTAACCTGTAGGTTTTATATGCTAGGTATAGAACACCTCACAGTAACCTGTAGGTTTTATATGCTAGGTATAGAACACCTCTCAGTAACCTGTAGGTTTTATATGCTAGGTATAGAACACCTCACAGTAACCTGTAGGTTTTATATGCTAGGTATAGAACACTTCACAGTAACCTGTAGGTTTTATATGCTAGGTATAGAACACCTCACAGTAACCTGTAGGTTTTATATGCTAGGTATAGAACATCTCACAGTAACCTGTAGGTTTTATATGCTAGGTATAGAACACCTCTCAGTAATCTGTAGGTTTTATATGCTAGGTATAGAACACCTCACAGTAACCTGTAGGTTTTATATGCTAGGTATAGAACACCTCACAGTAACCTGTAGGTTTTATATGCTAGGTATAGAACACCTCACAGTAACCTGTACGTTTTATATGCTAGGTATAGAACACCTCACAGTAACCTATAGGTTTTATATGCTAGGTATAGAACACCTCACAGTAACCTGTAGGTTTTATATGCTAGGTATAGAACACTTCACAGTAACCTGTAGGTTTTATATGCTAGGTATAGAACACCTCACAGTAACCTGTAGGTTTTATATGCTAGGTATAGAACACCTCAAAGTAACCTGTAGGTTTTATATGCTAGGTATAGAACACCTCTCATTAACCTGTAGGTTTTATATGCTAGGTATAGAACACCTCACAGTAACCTGTAGGTTTTATATGCTACATATAGAACACCTCACAGTAACCTGTACGTTTTATATGCTAGGTATAGAACACCTCACAGCAACCTGTAGGTTTTATATGCTAGGTGTAGAACACCTCACAGTAACCTGTAGGTTTTATATGCTAGGTATAGAACATCTCACAGTAACCTGTAGGTTTTATATGCTAGGTATAGAACACCTCTCAGTAATCTGTAGGTTTTATATGCTAGGTATAGAACACCTCGCAGTAACCTGTAGGTTTTATATGCTAGGTATAGAACACCTCACAGTAACCTGTAGGTTTTATATGCTAGGTATAGAACACCTCACAGTAACCTGTAGGCAACAAGTTTAACTAACAAATTTTATGCCTGATGCGATCACTTGGTCCTGCTTGTTGCCAGATTATTCACCTATTTAGACTGCACTGTTATTGGGAAAGTATTTCAATATACCTGTTATACTTTGCATCATAGACCCATTGGTCCTTGCGGATTACCAGTCTGTGCAGCATATAAAACAGGAGATCAATAGGTCTTAGCTGCAAACTCATTTCTTTCAGTGCCTGTATCTACCTGCTGGGACTACTTTGAATTTAACCTTTTGCTTAGGTCAAGGATAATAGTCTTCTTGCATAAACTTGGTAAGGACTTCTTTTTGTAAAGAACTCGTTCATAGGTTCGTACTAGGCTAATTGCCCTTATGGGCCATTTTAAGCCTATGCCAATTGCCCCATGTGAGAATCAAATGCTGCACCTTGTGTCTGCAAGGTAAACATCTTAACCATTCTGCCACTGCCCTGTATCCCTAATAAACTCAGAAGCAAAATGATAGGTTATAGCTCCAGCCAATGGAGTTTACCAGATCATCCCATCTATTCTTCAACCCATACAAGCTGGATTTATAAAAGGTAGGTTCAGCACTAACCATCTTCATGCACTCTTACTCTGTCTACAAGCTTTGAAGAGATATGATCAGCCAACAGTGGTGATCTACCAAATCAGCCTTTGACTCATACAGGTTGGACTAGTTACAGGAAATGAAGAAAGCTTTTGGCTTTCCAGTCCCTTACATACAGATATTTTAAGCTTTATAGACTTCCCCATTTCTGAGGGTTCTCACTGACTATACCATCTCTTCTCTTCTTTTTTTATAGGGGGACTAGGCAATGCTATGGTTTTTCAACTCACTATTGCGTCATTAGCTGAGGTTATTAGCATTCATAACAATCTGCATGGTTGGAACCTTATGGGCATGAAAGCTCAAATATTCTTATTTGTCTACAATTGCTTGGTGGTTATGGAAGGTCCTAAAAATGATGTGCCAGCAGTGTTATCCATACTAATCTCCTTTCTGGAAGCATCAGACACTAAGGCAAACCTTTCCAAAGCAGAGCTCCTTCCTGTAGCCCATACTGCTGTGCAGTGCAAGGAAGCTGAATGACTGTTTCCATTCAGCTGGTGCTCAAGGTGTCCTGGATACGTATGGTTGGGTTATTTTAAAGTATTACCCTCTGGAAAAAGGAATGTGAATCTTAAGCTTCTTTGGGAGTGGTTATTCACTGATGTCCACTATAGAGGAAGTTAAACTGCATGATGGGGGTGGAATCGTCAAATTTATTGCACACTCTTTCATATTACCACTCTCTCTGTAATATATTTTACTCACCAGAATAAAGAAAACTTTAAACCAGTAAACCTGGGACAAGAAGAGGAATATTATTCAAATCATATGTAATTTTTTACTGTGCAAGTTACAGGGAGTTGGCATTATAGATCTTGGAAATTTGGCTGAAGCAGTAACCTTGCAACATTATGCAGCGGTGATAATCAGTCTCCAGCCCCTGTGGGCATACTTAATAGCCAAACATTTCAGGAACACATCTCATTTGGTGATTTGCTGGTCATGCCATGTCCTCTTTCATAATTACAGGATTGACGCTATGGAAAAAAGTGTTTAAAGTATGAAGAGTTAGTGACAATCTGATACCATCTTGAAGTAAATTGTAACCAAATAATGGGGATTTAGACTTTGATGGCAGGATTGAGTTGAC
Organism: Protopterus annectens; assembly: GCF_019279795.1. Taxonomy (NCBI): domain Eukaryota; kingdom Metazoa; phylum Chordata; order Ceratodontiformes; family Protopteridae; genus Protopterus; species Protopterus annectens. Next base: position 684,261,967 of record NC_056728.1, on the reverse strand, counting down.
ACTGACATTGTTTGGGTAGACATCTTGTTCCAGACTACAGAAGGGAAGGTCAGTATTATAGCTTTTCATCACTTACTTAAGAAATGTAATATTGTCTATGGGAATAGATGGAAATATTCTCATTTAACTCATGCCTTTTTACCAGTAATCATCTAATATTCTGAGATTTTCTAGTGCAAATCCTGGATTAGCAAGACTGACATATCGAAAACATTTAATTGAATATACTATGTCTGAGACTGCCATGTCTCAGAATATTCAAATTTATTTGAGACATGGTGATCTCAAAGTTGGTATCTCTCTCTCTCTCTCTATATATATATATATATATATATATACATGTGTGTGTGTGTGTGTGTGTGTGTGTGTGTGTGTGTGTGTGTGTGTGTGTGTGTGTGTGTGTATACATATCTATATAGACAGAGGTATGTAAGTTCATTGGGTATATGAGCCCTTTTTTTGCCCACACTGGGGAGGGTACAGGGGCCTTCTCTCTTGCAAAAACCTCTTTAAAGGAGAGTAGAAATGTTTGACATTCATTGTTTTCCTCTATTTTCAGATTTTTTTAATTCCAGAGATTGCACTTATAAGTTTCAGAATTACAAGGATCTCATTTTACCCCTTCTGATTTCACTTATACCCATCCCCAAAAAACATTTCCATACCAGAAGCCATGTTCACAGTTTTCAAATAGCTGTTTGATCTTTGATATGCAAAAGCATCCCATCTTAACTTTCTGCTCACAAAAATAATAAAACTATGGTAGACAATCTAATCAAAAACATGTCTATAACTTTACTGATGAACCCTTTCAGAGTATATGTTCTCCAAAAATTTACCCTACGTAAGAAATTACGAAACACACCACAACCTCTTGCACATCAAATTAGGCTTATTTTTAATGAGTATTGGATCACCTTGTGAAAGAAAGAGAGGGAGCATTCTAATGTGGCCATCTGTTTTGCTTGTAGAGTTGAAAGACAAAATGAGTATGACAAATTCTGGGAAGGTAAGTAGATCAGGCGCAATAAGACAGCATAAGAGAAGTAGGTAATCGAGTAGTACACTAGATGTTTCCTATGAATACTAACCTTTGGTGTCTGATGGACTTTAACAAGGTTCCACATCTCACCTCAACCAATAGACAATCGATCATTCAACTGTAAATTGTAATCAATTTTTATGTGGTATTTGAATAGACAGAATGTTTAAAGCTTTGTCACAAAATGGTGAATCTACATAAACCTTCTGCTGATGAGATCCAGCATTTAGTCATCTCTCTGACTTTTTTGTAATTTAATCATCTGCAACAGAACATTTAGCCCTATTATGGGAAAAGACACTGATTATACTGTCCAGGTTGGCTGCACCTGGACAGCGGCTTTACACCATCACTCATGTACGTCTGCTGTACTTCTATGTCTCTTTAGTTGTACCTAACGGTACTAGCTACATAGTTATGGTTATAACATTACTTGGTTGTTGTTGTTATTATTGCATTACCAAGTTATTTCATCATCTCTTTTTAACATTTATGGTTTGCTGGTTATACTAATAATCTAATGTTTTAGCAGAGTTTTTATTTCGTTAGGTACGGCAGAAAGGGATATCCTCGAATCGCACAAATACCCATGAGTCTGGCAGTAGATCAACAATGCTAGGCAACAATGCTACAAGCATTACCATGTCATTTTATTATGTTAGCATGTTGGAGGAGTTTCAGAGAAAAAAGGTTTCTCTAAAAGAAATGACATAGAAGAACCACATGGGCTGTGTGATAGGGTCCCCTGGAATATGGTCAGTAGCAGATCCCCTGAAGGAGGTTTTTAACAGATTAGTCAGTTACTATTGCAGAAGTATGTGAGGACTGGAAAATAGTAAAGATTACCGTCAAGCAAGTGTATCAATAAAACTTTATGGAACTACAGACCTGTTAGCCAATTAGCAGTGAGTGGAAAAAGTCACTGAGGTTATTCAAAAGGAAGGTCTTATTGATTTCTTATAGGACAGCTATCCTCTGGATGACACCTGACAGGGGTTCATAATCAGAAAATGCTGCCAGTCAAACCTTATCTAGTTTCCTCATCAGGTTACACACAATCTTGACAGGGGGTTACCTGTACACACAGTCAAACTGGATTTTGCCAAGGACTTTGACTCAGCCCCATGAAGGCAGCTCCTAGGAAAACTGGAAGGTTTGGAGGTAGGATCAGGTCTAAGGATTTAGGTTCATAGGTCAGATTCCCAAGCTTGTCAGCTACTGTCTTTCAGGAATCGTGATTGCTGTCATCCCATGTTGATGCATTCTACTTCTCATTAAGCAACAAAATTATTTTGGAAGGAACTTAATGACAGACTTCTAACTGCAAGAAGAAGTTATTCTATAATTTTGGAAAGCACTGTGTAATGTACCCTGCATGCTTTTTTCAATACCTGATATTTCCTTTTAGTATTGTGTTCCAAATGTGTGTTATCTTTCTATTGATGTACTCTAGGGATTGTTTTTTAAATATGATTGGATCAGGCATTACCTTATAGTTCTTGCGTAAGTCACCTATGGGCTGTTACCCTGTCTTAGAACAGTAAGTCTTTGTAGCTTCTCCTTTAAGTGCATTCTGCATTCTATTTCACCTCCATTTCTGTATTCTAACTCATCTTTTTCACTTGTCCATTGCCATCTCGAATACCTGTACAGACTCCCTCTTCAGCAACATTTTCAAATGTCCATGTCAGTCAACTACGGCCCTCTCCATGAAGACAGACTTTTTTAGAAACAGATTACTTGCTTACTAGAATTTGGTGCCTGTAGCCTCTCCTCCCTCCATTATCTTGCCTGCTCAGGAAGTCCAGTTCACATCTCCCTGAAATGACTTTCTATACCCATATTATGCCCCCCCCCATCTTTTCTTCACTTTAATAAGATGACCTCTTTTTCTTCTTGTTCTGGTTAAATAGTTAGCATGTTCAACTTTGGTACTGGTGGATCAGAAGGCTGTGTGTTCTATTTCAACTGCAGGTGACTGGACTGATTTTCAGATTCCTGACTCTACACTGCAGCCTATGGGGAAAGCTGCACTCCTTAGTTTGCCATCCTTCAGATAAGATGTTAAACCAAGGTCACATCTGCTTGAGTTGATGGTAGCTCAGTTGGATGTAAAAGATCCCATGGCACCTATTGAAAGAAGCAGAGGATGTTCCTCAATCTTCTGTTCAAATTTCTCTTTATAGTGTGAATGCCACTTCAGGTGTCCCCTGAGAAAGGCCATTAGCCTAGTGGGACTAACCTGTTCAATAAAAGATAACTAAACAAATATCCTTCTCCTAACATCCCACTCACCTTTGTGATGGCTTTCCTTTGGACTCCTTACAGTAGTCTGATGTCCTTTTCCTTATGTAGCCTCCAGAACTGTACACTGTACTCAATGAATGTTCTGTCCAGTACCCAGAAGGATTGCTCCTTTTTTTATTTCAGAAGTGATCTCCTTACAACTGTCTTCTCACTTTGTTCTGGTGAACCAGCCGAGATGTGATCAATACCCTCGGATCCTTTTCCTCCGTTGCTGACATCACTTCCACCCTCCAAAGCTGACTCTTCACACCATGGTTGCAGAGTCTCACCTGTAGTATTTTGCATTTGTTGTCAATGAATCTTAACAGCCACCTTTCATCCCACTAATGTAGCAAAGGTGGGGAGAAGGGGACAATTGCCCTGTGTGCAAAATGTTAAGAGGGAGCGATCCTTGAGTTCCTGCACCTTTTCTATATACCAAAATACCGGTACAGAAAGCCAGCTGAGCATTTTTTTTTGGGGCGGGGGGGGGGGGGCATGTAGAATCTGTAGGAAGCAGATTTTTACAAAAGTATGGCATGCCTGCTGTAGAAGCTGATGCACCAATCGGCTTCTACAGCATGCCAAAGTACTCTTTTTTTTTTTTTTTTTTGTATTATTTTTGCTTTTCACTTGATGAGCAAGCAGGCGGGGTATTATTTTGGTGACTGGCACTCAGGATGTTACACGAGCCAGCTATGGCTCTTTGTTTGCCCTCTTGGTCAGCCTTTCTAAATCTTTGCTTAGAGTCTTACTCATTCTCATCTGCTACCCCTGAATTTATGCCATTAGCAAAGGGAAACATCTTGGTGTCTTTCTCCTCAGGTATGTGTAAAATGAGCACATTAAATAGTAATGGACATTAAAATGCAAATACTAAAGAGCAACGGATAGAAGACTAACCCCATACAGAACTCTTTTTATCACTTTCCCTATTCACGGCATCATCCCTGTCACCATGACTTTGTGTGATCTCCCATTCAATCATGTGGTAGACAGTTCCTTTGGCAACAAGCTGTAGTGGGACCAAATCAAAGGGGGCTCATATAAGACTGAAACAATTTAACAAAACTAATATTGAATATAAAACCATGTAATCATGCTAGCCTATGTAAAGTCATAATGAAACTTATCCAAAATGGCATGAGAGACACACTTCAGGTAGGTATGGAACAGTAGGATTTGTTAAAGGGAGAACTTGGCTTTGAATGTAGCATTACTCTTTGAAGATGGAGAAACACTTGATAATGGATTTAAGCATGCAATTTTGTCTTTTGTAAGTTAGTCAAGGCTACTCCATATAAGGGAGCTATTGACAAATTTAAAGTATTAAATCCTAATCTCTAGGTACTTCAATCAGTAATATAATGGCTAATCAGCAAAGCACAACAATTCAGGTTGGAGAATTACATCTTTCTTGATAGATGTTACAGTAGTGCCACACAGAATTCTGTACCCCAATATATGATTAAAATGCCAAACATTTTCAAACTAATCCTTGATATAAAAGTAGGAAACAGGTTCACATAGCTAATATGCTGTGAGCAGCATATTTATTTAAAAAATGGCTACAATTCTCTAAGATGATCTACAAAAAATGTATACTTAGAGCAGTAGTAATGGTCACAGTTCTAATGCCAAATGCACCATCACACAAGACTTGCAAAATGAATAATTAAATCATAAGATGTGATATTTTCATTGGTTTATTGATTCTTGCTAAGCTTATGGCCAAGGAGATCATCAAGAAGGTCAGTCACATCACCCAATGCTAATGGGAGACTAACAGTAACCCCATTAGTAAATTTTCCTTACATATCACAGGTAAAATTTATTGATCACCCATCCAGTCATCCAGACTAGTTTTAGTGTTTGCCAGTGAAGTGCTCTGCTATATATGTAAAGGAAGCCTATGCCACAAGTGGGACATATGCTGGATTAGGTACCTGTGGCACTGACCGATGATATGAATGTGATAACATAGGTCTAGATCTTTAATGTGGGTGTTTGCTTTGCCACTTTTTCAGTTTATATGAACAGGGCTTTTGGTGGTGCAGCGGTTAGCATTGTCGCCTCACTGCAAGAGGTTCTCTGGTTCGATTCTTGGCTGGAGCACCTTCTGTGTGGAGTTTGCATGTCCTCCCCATGGTCGAGTGATACTTAAAGGCATGCAGGTAGGTGCGTGCGTGAATGGGTGTGCCTTCTTTGCAGGTTGGGCATCAGGCTGGCACCTTGGCACCATATAAATCTACTGCCAATCATTATCAGACCGGAGTTCTGCTGTGGACACCCCTAACCAGGAAAAGCCAAAATAGTATGAACAGGGATTTTACTCTTAAAAGGTGAGGAAACATTGAGGTACCTGGAGTTAGTTTAGACACTTAGTGAAGTACGTGCCAAAGGGGACTAATAAGTAAGGAATAAAGTGGGTCTATAATTCCTTTGGACCTTGAAGAGATACCACAAATGAGAGTCTGTTGGAAACAAAGGTACCCCTGTCCCTGAGGATTGTGATAGATTTATATGGATCATTATCTATTTGGGAAGTAGACATAATGCTAAATTTAATACTGCCTTTCTTGATATTGAGGGTAAGACAATGATTAAAACACCAAGCATTTGTTTGGTTTTGCCTTTGCTAGAGAGTATCAGAAATGGATTTGATAACCAACCCAGTTTACAATCATATGCAAACTTGATTAACTGTAGTCCCTTGATATCAGGTTTTACGCCAGAAAAGTATAAATTATAGAGGAAGGGGCACAAAACAGAGCCCTGTGGGTCACTGCTGGTGAGTTTTTCCTGTCTACAGCAAAAATCTCTGACCTTAATTCTATATGTTCTGTTAGATAACATATTCAGTGAGCTATTTATGGGTTAATGGTAGGCTGGAAGACTTTGTTACTAATACCAACATGGGGGATAATGTCAATTACCTTGTCAAGGCCCACGTGGGCAGTGTTGACTGTGTGCTTGTTATCAGTGGTGTCCATAACTTTTTCAAAAACCTCAAACAGATTGTGCAGACATGATCTGCTTTTTACAAAGTGAAACTGGGGTAGATCTGCGCATATAAAGTCACCTATCTCACTGTTTAGTAGGTCACCAATAATACATTTCAAAGCCTTGCAAGTAATACTAGTGACACTAACAGGCCTGCAATTGCCAGGGTCAGTAGAGGGGCCACCTTTATGTAAAGGCACAATGACAGCTCTTCTTCACACATTTGGATGGAACCTATAGACATACTCATATTGAAGAGTAGATTGAGGGACTTTGCTAGAGGGGACTTAATATTTTGCAGCAGACATTCAGGGGGTTTGTTGAGATGCATTAAACTGGTATTTTTAATTTTATAAAGTTCTAGAAGAATTTGGCCCAAAGTGATTTCAGGAGTGGAGGTATAATTGGGAAAGGGGGACCAGATGGAAGGTGGTGAAGTAAAGCTGGAAGATTGCCTTTAAAAATGTCAGCAATATCTTTAGGGTCAGAGAAGGTACCATTAGGGTTAAAGCCAGAAAAGAATTGTTGGTTCCTTCTAAACTTCCTAATATACATGAAAGATGCCTTATGGTTGTCTATTGAAGTTATTACTATCCTAAGTTCATAGCAGATCTGTTAAGTTTGAAGGACTTAGTTACCATTTTTAAATCCTTTTTATAATGGTGAAGTGGACATCTTTTGCAAATGGCCAAAAGCTTTTTAATTTTCTTATGCAGTTTATTGATGTGGTAGTTCTAGCATATAGGTTTAGTTTTCAACTTGCCGTTACACTTATGCTGGACTGGTACAGATGCCTTAAGTGAGTACATTTCAGTGGAGTTGGCAGCAACCTCAATTACAAAGTTTGCTGAGGAGCTGCAACATTTGTGATTATTAACAAGGTCAGTGAATAGTAATTGACTCATTTTGGAGTAATCCCTGAATGTGGAGGAGTTATTCTGGATGCAAAGCAAGAAGGTCATAGCAAGATAGTCAGGTTTGAACAAGTATGTGGTATCAAGCTGTCTGGTACAACTTGGGTAAACATTTCTGAGGGCAGGATTGAAAAGATTAACACCTCTGGTGGGCAGTGGCACAATGTAGCTGATTATATTGGCATTTACAAAATCCTGACATCTCTGGGCTTTGTTATTGATCATATATATTTCCCAGTTTATGTATGGTTGAAGTCACCCCATAAGAATGTTTTATTTTATTTAGTGCAATTTTGACTTTAATTAGTTACAGATGTGTATCATGCAGAAGCTGGAGATAAACAGTTGGGTTAGAATCGTTGCCAGTGGGTTTGAATGCATATTTGCACCATACCTCTCAATCTCTTAGTGCAAGAAATCTGGACAAAAACAAAGCCTAAAATAATGGGGGGACAAAAGCCCAAAAATAATGACATAGTTTAGATATTGTTCTTATAAACATAGAAAGTGGCCAGAATAACAGGATTTGTGTTAGAATTTATTTCCTGAAGGATATTAAGCCTGGAACTCAAATGTATGCTATTATTTAATGACTTAAATTCTGTGATTTGCAAGAAAACCACATAGTTTGTAAGAAACACACCAAAAATTGGAGGTAAACTTTTGTGAAAATCTGGATAGTTGAGAGGTATGCATTGCACCCCGGAATAGAGACAATTATAGGTTCATAGGTTCATAGGTTCATACTAGGCTATCTGCCCGAGGGCATTTACAAGCCTAGCCCATCGTTTTGTGGCTTACGCCACCCCTTTAGTATGGGGAACTATACCCATTATTTTGCTGTGCCTCTGTCGAGCAGTGACACTGAGGTAATCCCTGGGGTATATCTGCGATCTCCCATCCATTGGTCAAGATTTCTCTTGAACAAGGCCAGCGAGGTGCTCTGCCTCACATGTACCAGGATTTTGTTCCACAGCATAGGGAGTCTTTGGGTGATGAATCTATCCCTCCAGCACGTCCTATTAATAGCCGTGTCGAGGTTTAAGTCTCCCGCCTTGTGGCTCTGATGGATCTAGATTTTTGAGGTGAAGCATATTCATCAAATCTGGGTTTGACATGGCCTTGTATGTTAGGCAAAGGTCACCTCTGAGCAAGTGGTAGCGACTGAATAGAGCTGGAGTTCTTTCAGTCGGGCAGCATAGGACAGATTTTTGAGACCCTTTATCCTTTTGGTGAGGAACTTTGTGGCCTCTCCAGCTGCTGCAAGTGTCGGGTCAGATACATTCCGAATGGGGCATTGTACTCAATCATTGGTCTGATGAGTGATGAGTAAAGGGAGACTATGACCTCCCTTGATCTAGATGAGAATCCCTTCATGATAAGGTGGGCAATGTAGAAGGTCTTCCTAACTACTTTAGCTACATGGGTGTCGAATGACAGACTACTATCAACCTGGGTCCCCAGGTCCCTGATAACTTCTTCTGTGCTCAGTGGATTGCCACCTATTTGGTAGCTAGGGGTAACCTTGTTTTTCCCGAAGGGTATGACTATGCATTTTTGGCATTTAACTTTAGGCCGTGGCTCTGGCACCAGTTATCCGCTTCTGTGAGACCCTTCTGAAGGATATCTGTGTCAGATGTGTTTTCTACTATGGCTCCCAGTTTGCAGTCATCTGCAAACTTTGTCAGCCATAACCCTCCTGTGTTTGCTTGTACTTCGGAAAAGTAGATGCCAAACAAGAGTGGGCCCAGGACTGAGCCCTGTGGGACACCACTTGTGACAGGCTTTGAGTCTGACATGGCGCCAGCAACTCTGACCCTGTGGGTTCTGTCACTCAGCCAGTTTGCAACCCATCTTGTGATGTATGGGTTAACATTTAAGCTGATGAGTTTTTCAATGATACCCGAGTGGGGTATTGTATCGAAGGCCTTAGCCAGATCGAGGTAGGCTGTATGGACTGCCTTTCCCACATCAATGGCTTTGGTGACTGTTTCAAAAAGTCAACCAAGTTTAAAAGGCATGATCTGCCTTTGACAAAGCCAAACTGGGTTGGATCCAAAGTCTGCAAATTCCCTATGTCTTTATTTATGAGGTCCATTATGATCCTCTCCATGGCTTTGCAGATAAGGCTTGTCAAGCTAATGGGCGGTAATTTCCAGGGTCTGTGGAGGCACCGCCTTTGTGAAGTGGGACCACAGTTGCAGTGCGCCACTCCTGGGTACGTATCCAGAGGTAAGACTTTGATTAAACAGCTGTCCTAGCTGTGGGTTTAATTCCTCATTGAGTTCGTGGAGCACACAGCCGGGGACACCATCAGGTCCCATGGATGCTGTGTTTTTTGCTTTGGAGAGAGCAGTTCTCACTTGGGCGCTGGAGATGTTTGGGGGGCTGCACTCGTTTGGTATAGATATCTCTCCATTTGGGGGGGAGGGGGGGGAGACGTTTGCACTGAACCTGTCAGCCAGTATGTTAGCAATGTCTGTAGGATCAGTAATCTTCACATCATTTTGAACTAGTTCTGAGCATATCTGGGAGTTTCCTCCTAGGTTTCTAACATAGCTAAAGAAGGCCTTATGATTGTCTTTTGAGTCTTTAGCTATTTTTCTCTCGAAATTTGCTTTGGATGATTTTATGAGAGCTCTTAGTTTTTTACTTATAGTGATCAAGGGTGTCTTACCTTTTAAGGATTTTGCTCTATCTTGTAGTAGCTTCCTCCTTTTGTTGTAGAGTTTGTTTATGGCTGGGGTCCACCAGACTGGACGCTTGCCTTTGGTACAAAGAGTCTTTGTTTTGCTTGGGATTGCCTTATCCATGCAGTCCTGCAGGTGCTGGTAGAAGGCATTTGTAAGTGATTCAGTGGCTTGAGTATTGTTTTCTGCCGGCTCGGGGGCCTGAAAGGAGACCACACTAGTCTTTAGAAGTGTGAAGTCGGCTTTTGAGAAGTTCTTTACTGTGGTCTTTTTTATTTCAGGTGGGGTGGGATGAGGACCTCCAGCGAGATTAGTTTGTGATCTGATCTCACCTGTGAGGGGTATACTTCTGGTGTTGAACATTGTGCTCCCATGTTCGTGATGATGAGATCAAGTATGTTATCTCCTCTTGTGGGGATGGTGACTAGTTGTTCCATGGCATTTGAGTTTATGAATTCCAGGAACTTTTGGGCTAGGGTGTTTGGGCTTGAGTAGTGTTCCCAGTCTATATTAGGGTAATTGAAGTCACCTAGTATGATGGTGTTTGGTGATACATTTATCCCCTCTAGTGTTTTCAGGAAGGCCATGTGAGGTTCCTGAGTTTGTGAGGGTGGCCTGTAACATGCTACAATTTGCAGAGCAGTCTTGCCTATGGTTAATTGCACCTGGATGGTCTCTGATGCATCGTGCGTTGCCACCAGTCTTGAGGTGTGGGTGTCCTTGATGAATATGGATACCCCCCCTCCTTTCTTGGTACTGTCCGGATTTTGGGGCCGGAACGCATGATATGAACGCATGATAATTCTTTCACTAAACATTTTTTTTCATAAAATCTGATCTGTTTGATGGCAAGGAAGTATTCAAATTCAGAGATTTTGTTGTTTAGGCTTTCAGCAGTATTACCTGGATTTGTGTCTTTCGGCTTTTCCCGGTTAGGGGTTGCCACAGCGGAACTCCGGTCCGCTAATGATTGGTAGTGGATTTTTACGTACCGGGTTACCAGCCCTGATGCACAACCTTCAATGAAGGCATGCCCCATTCACGTATGCCTCTACACAGAAGACGCTCTAGCTGAGAATCAAATGGGACAACGTCTTGCTATGAGGCGACAACGCTACTGCAGCACCACCACCGCAGTTATCTGAAATAGAATTTGCTGTGTTAGGATTTACATCAGAAGATGTCTGCCTAAAAAAGGCACTAAGAGAGAAGGGTGATAAATGTTTTAGCCTGGTCTATATTAGTTTGTCAAAAACTAACTTCAGCGAATGGCCATTCATTGAACATTTGCATCAGTGAACATTTTTCCTAGGGCAGTGAGTTATTTGTCTGGCATTAGGAAGTATAGGAAATTTGCCATTTTCTTCACTTAGTATGATCTCAGAGTTGTTGTATATATAAGCAAGGTATGGGAGGTGCAGCCCCTCACATTAGGGAGTGTGGGGGCTTGGTGAGTTTGATATACTGCGGTGGGTGCGACAGTCGGTATGTTAGCCAAATAATTCACTGTCCTGGTAAATACATTCGCTGATGTGAACTTTCTATGAAGAGCTGTTCTCTGATTTATGTTCGATGAACATCTGTTTGCTGAAGTTAGTTTTTGATGAAGTAATATAGATCCGTTTTAGCCAGTATGAGATAACTGAGGGATGGAAGGTACAGCTAATCCCTGATAAACAGGGGAATGGGGAGATCTGTTGACCATTTTATTTCATGTAGTCACAGACTAAACCCCCCCCCCCAAAATAACAGCAACTTACTGACCAGTTATTGAAACTAATTATTTTATCCTGAAATTTAAGCATCATTCTTGGGGAAAGCATAATGTCACAAAAACAAAGCTGTAGTTATCTGAGCTAGCACCTGGTGCAGTTTCACTATCTAACACCACCTTAACTGCAGTGGACAAACACACATAAACAGACATACACGCATGCCCCCCCCCCCCCCCCATACACACACAAAAGCTTGCAGATATAAAGCTTAAACGTTGTATAGCTTAATATTTGCTTTGGGCAGGCTCTCCAAAGCTGCTGATAATTTCATTAGAGGAAAAATACCACTCACTAAATATCACTCTCATATAAATTAGAGGTTATTATGGACAAAGACAAAGCTTACGCAAGCAGTTTGTTTTTACAATTTACATATACTCATGTTGAACGAATCAGTGTTAAGTAGTACTTTGTTGGCACTATAGGCCCTGATTTTTGCAGAACACAGCAGTATATGCAGGAATAGAATAACTGGTAAACACTATGTGTTAGAATTGTATGACAAACTTGTAAATTAGTGTGTTAGCAGGAGAATTGCCTAGCCATATCAATTACACTTTAAACTGTTCAAGCGTCTGACTCATCAGCAGTTATGCATTTTAATTATCCAAGTCTATTTTGTTTGTGTCTGATATCAGCAGTGTCTCACAAGGTGTAGCAAATTACATATTTTATTTAGTGAAGACACAATCTTTGCTTTAGTAGAGAGCCATGTCATTGCATATATACTGTTGCTATAATTAAGTTAGTTAACAGAAATATTACAAAAGTTACTGAACATCTTCAGAGAAATGTCCAAAACTGTCTTCAAAGAATTCTCATAATCTTCTTAGGCAGTGTTACTTGAAGAAGTCAGAATTCATAGTCCCTGTACTTAAAATTAAGTACATGACCATTAATTTAAAAATAATGAATTTATGTCTTAACACACTGTTGTTTAGAATCAGAATTACTCCCTGAGAAAACCTAGAAACTCTTGGGCATCCATAAAGTAACAGAGGTGGATGCTGTGTCCGTGTCGCATGCATTGATAGATGACAGCCATACGTCTTACTAAAGACCAGCTATGAGAATCTTGTGTTAGTTGTCTATTCTCTGAAATCTGCACCTTCTTCCTTGAGGCACACTGAACCTAGAGTTAATTATAATTCAGAATCATAGGTCATCACCCCCTGTAAGTGAAGGGGCAGTGAATCCTCCACAAAAAAATATTTATTTTTATTTACAAGTTTGTATAAATGTCATTTTGGACAAGCCACCTCAGTTTTGGTCTTTGACAGGCTGCCCTACAACAGATGAACTTCTTTCTCAGTGTCATCTGACTATTCCAGACAAAGTATTCGGAGTGAGTTGTGAATTTGCAGCCAATCACGTTACTCACTGGACAATTAGTGAAATGGCTGTGAACCATTTTTCCTTCTATTTCTTATCATTATCTGTGGGTGCATTGTGCAATTATTTATTCAGGAGATTGGCACCCAAGGGAGATGGGATAGGTTTTGGTGAAGTTTCTTAAGATGGCAGCTAGGCTCTTTGCTACTGCTGGGTAACATATTCTAAACTTATGAATTAAGGTTCATAAGTAGTGGAAAATGACGTTGTTTGCTCCTGTTCCCAGACACAGTGATCCCACTGTAGTAGCTAGATGTTGGCTTATGTCACTCTTCCATTATCCTTATAATTAATTATAATAAATGTATGTATTCTATTACTAGAATAACTATAAAAGTTATAGTCAAATAGTATAACAGACATGGCAAATCAAAATTTAGTCTTGCCAGTAAAAGGCAACTACTGAGCAATCTTCCTCAAGCCATCTGCCAAATTCCAACCAAACAAGTCTTCAGAATGTGTTAGCTTAATCATTTTAATGGAGTTGTCAGAATGGGGCCGCAGGAGTGCTAATTTCATATCACATCTATTTAGCCTTGCCAGATGAATGCTCCTTATCTGGAAACAACCTAGACATGCACATACCTATATCCTTTCCCATCTGCAACACAATTAGTACAGCTTTGCAGTGGATGATGTTTATTAAATTATTCAACACACACACACACACACACACACACACACACACACACACACACACACACACACACACACTGACACTTACTAAACACACTTCCTTTCCTAGTAATCACTTAACGGACTTTGCATAACACACTGTCATTGTATCTGTCCATTTAATGGTAGTGCAAGCCTAACGTTTTCAAAATGAATCTGAAAGTTATTTTGTACAAATTTTATGAATCTAAAAACTTTATATTTTAGCACCTGACAGTTTGTTGATGTTTTAAATGTGTTCCCAACTTACTGTTGACTGTCTTTTTGCAATCTTTTTGGCCCAGGGCTTTGGTGAAAATGCCCTTTTTGTAGTCAAGTCACAATTAGCAAATAAAAACACATAAGTGCATAATAAATACATGTTGCCTTACTAGCACTGTCTTATTTATTATGACCAAGTCTTTCACCAAGATGATTTGTTAAACATCAGAGTTGGTTAATCACTGTCACTTTGTCAGAAAGCTCTTTGGATATAGTCTTTATTGAGGGTTTTGTTTAGTAAGCTGTCTCATACGTCTAACATCTGCATCATTTATGTACTGGATCACAGCATATTCAAATCTACATTTGTGTTCCACATGTTCAGTGATCATTGAGTGATTTTAAAGTCTGACCTCCTTTCTTGTGCCTTATGTTGTGTTTAGTTGCCAAGTGGAGTATAGTACAGTTGTGTACACTTACCATAAATGTAGATGTTCGAGTGTATTCACTGTTGCAGTCATTACATTTGGGTAATCTGCTGACAGGTTGCCCTCAGTCAGCCTGAATAACAAAGTCTTGGGTCCTGAATTGGTTGCTGTCTCCTCTTCCATGACTTCAGGTTGTCAGGGGTATAAAACATGCAGCCGACACCATTTTATTCAGTTTTTCTTGCCCCAGATGTCAGGTGCCCCCCAGAATGGGGAGCAAAAATGTATATATAAATAAACAGTAAATATATAGATGCACTTTTAGAAACATAAACTTTACCTTCAACTAAAAGCAAATACACCACAAAGGCTTTTGAGTATAGTGAAGGAAAGGAAAGGCATAGGAAGGGGGGTGGCGGGCGGGTAACCTGGACTGCAACAGTGAATACACTCTAACATCTACATTTATGGCAACTGTACACAACTGTACTATGTTCTTCGTGTTTCACTGTTGCAGTCATTACATTTGGGTAGAATCCCAAAGCTATGGATGGGAGGATGGAGCTAAACAGCATTAAGTGCAGCTATAAGGCCCTGCAGAACTGCAGTGGCAAAGCCTGCCCTGGATTTGGAGAAGAGAGGTAAATGATAATGCTTTGTGAAGGTATGAACAGAGCTCCAAATAGCAGCCTCTAGAATGTCTTTGGTTGGAACCCCTCTGAGAAAAGCTGCTGAAGTAGAAGCAGCCCTGGTGGAATGTGATCTGATCCCCTTGGGCACAGGTTTACCATGGTGTAAATAGCAGAAATGAATGCAGTGGCTTATCCACTTAGAAATAGTCTGCTTTGATATAGCCTTCCCCTCTGACCCTGCAGCAAATGCTACCAGTAGTTGCTCAGATTTTCTTAGAGATTTGGTCCTGTTTAAATAGAATCTTAGTTGTCTGTGTACATCCAATGAATGCAGAATCCGCTCCCCCTTGTTCTGCGGATTTGGGTAAAATGTTGGCACTTGAATGGTCTGGTTAACAGCCACACTGGATACCACCTTAGGCATAAAAGAAGGATTGGTCCTGAGGGACACCCTGTCCAGGTAAAATATAATAAAAGGCTCCACTGCCACGGGAGTCTGTAGTTCTGAAACCCTTCTTGCTGAAGTGGCTGCCAAGAGAAAAGCTGTTTTCCAAGATAGAAATTTTATATCCGCAGTAGCTGCTGTTTCAAAAGGAGGCAGGGTGTGTTTTTCCAGCACAAAATTGAGGTCCCATGCAGGAGTTGGTGATCTTCTGGGAGGCCTTAAAGTTTTGGCCCCTCTAAGATACTGTTTAAGCAGAGGATGAAAAAAGAGGGGAGGCTCTGTGTTTTAATGAGCTGAGATGACAGAGGCATGGATTTTTATTGAAGAGAAAGATAGGCCCCTGTCAAGCATCTCAGTCAAATATTGTAAAATCTGAGGAATATTGGGCTTTGCGGTGTCTATTCCTTGTGCTCGGTTCCAAGCACAGAATCACTTCCATTTATCAGCATAAGATTTTCTAGTACTAGGCCTTCTGGCTTCCAAAATGACATCCATCACAGATTTACTGAGAGGTGTTGTTTGAATAATTAGTTGATTAGCCATGCTGCAAGATTCAGAGTTTGGAGCTGAGTGTGCAGAATTTGATACTTCTGATGAGACAGTAGATGAGGTATTTGAGGCAAGTACCATGGAGGAAGGCGAGACATATTCCTTAGAAGTGGGTACCAGTGCTGGCGAGGCCAGTCCAGAGCAATTAGGATAATTTTTGGTTTCTCCTGTCTGACTTTTAGTAAGACCTTGGAGAGTAGAGGCAGAGGGGGAAAGGCATAGACTGATAGGTTTTTCCAGCTGAAGGATAGGGCATCCACTTTCCATGCTTTTTTGTGATGAGTTCTTGTGCAGAATTTGTCCAACTGATAATTTTAGGGAGAGGTAAATAGATCTAAGTCCGGGCTCCCCCATTTCTGTGTTAACATGCTGAAGGTTTGTGGATCCAGTTTCCATTCGTGTGGGTCCATAAGATTTCTACTTAGGTCGTCTGCCAGAGTATTTTGCTTTCCTTGCAGGAATTAAGCTTGAAGATGTATTTGGTAAGTCAAGGCTGTGTTCCACAAGGACATGGCTAGTCTGCAAAGGGGGTAGGAATGTGTACCCTGCCCTGCTTGTTTATGTACCACATAACTGTGATGCTGTCCATCTTTATCAGTAGTTGTCCTGGATGAAGTAAGTCCTTGAAGGCTGTCAGAGCATTCTGAACAGCTAGCATCTCTTTCTGGTTGATATGCAGATGCATTTGGTTTGGGCTCCATTTGCCCTTAATGCATCGCCCTGCCAGGTGGGCCTCCCAAGCATAGTCTGATTCATCTGTAGTTAGGGTTCGGGTGGCAGGGGGTAGAGTGAATGACAATCCCTTGTTTTGGTGACATGTCTCTGCCCACCAAAGAAACTCCTGTTGTAGGCAGGGAATGAGAAGAATCATTGTTTCCAGACTGTGACAATGCTGACTCCATAACCTTTTTAGGTACCATTGAAGTTTCCTCATATCCAGTCTCGCATATGGAATTAGTAGAATGCAGGATGCCATGAACCCCAAAGCCTGCAGAATTTGTCTTGCAGATAACTGGGGTTTTGTTGCCATTTGTTTGAAGTATGTTGTCAGTTGCCTTTGTTTGTCTGTCGTGAGGTAAGCCGTCTGGGCAGTTGTATTCAAGCTTGCACCCAGGAATGTAATTATTTGAGAGGGTACCAGTTGTGATTTCTTTTCATTTATGGTGTACGCTAGGCATGCTAGAAGCCTTTTTACAAACGCCAGATGTTGAAGAAGAGTGTCCTTGTCCTCTGCTTGAATGAGACAGTCATCCACATAAGGATAGATTTGTATGCTTCTTTGTCTGCAGAATGCAATTACTGGTGCCAGGCACTTTATAAAGACCCTGGGCGCAGTAGATAAGCCAAAGGGCAGTGCAGAGAATTGGTAATGCAAAAAAACCTGCTTTGAAGCAGAGGTATCGTCTGCATGATTTCCATATTGGGATATGCAGGTATGCCTCTTTTAAGTCTAGAGTTAGTAACCAAGCATTCCTACCTAGCATAGGCAGAAGCTGTTGTAAAGTCATCATTTTGAATTTTGGAATGTCCAGGAACGTGTTCAAAATCGATAAGTCCAGTATTGGGCACCATAAATTGTCTTTTCTGGGTACTAGGAAAAGTCTTGAGTAAAATCCTTGCCCTTTTTCCTTTTCTGGTACAGGCTGAATAGCACCCATTTCCATGAGGGACATTACTTGTTTCTGGGTCTCTGCCCACTGGTTTAGTGGCAGATCCGGCCTCCGTTTGGAATTGCAAAGTATGGAAATTAAATCTGTACCCCTGGGGTACTATGTTTAATACCCACTTGTCCTGGGTAAGTAACTGCCAATTCTGAGCATGAAGTGCTAGTTTTCCCCCCAAGGGGGCTGCCAAAAGGTAAGTGCTTGGTGAAGGTAGAGGAAAGTCATTGAGACTGCTTACTGTAGGGGTTGTGCTTTGTTTCCTCCAGATTTGGAGGTGGAGGCTCCCCATTGCTTTGACCTGTAAGAACCCTGTGATTGGTATCTGGAGCCTTCTGAGCACCTGGATTTGCCCTGTGTGGCTCTGTTGGACACAGGAAAGGACCATTTTTTTTAGTAGTTCAGTGCCTACTGAACCAGGGTGGCTGCACTTGCAAGAAATCTTTTACAGTTTGCATACATTTAGCTTTGTCTTCCATTTTCTTTAAAACCTCTTCTGCCTTATTACCAAACAGAGTATCATGCTGTAAAGGGGCATCCAACAATTTAGCTTTAACATAATCAGACAGATTTTGCTCCTTGAGCCAGGCATGCCTTCTAATCACAGATCCAGTAACAGCAGCCCTACAAGAGGCCTCCAAGGAATCAAAACCACATTGCAAAGTATGCTTTCCAACCTGTTCTGCTGAATGCAATAATTCCTGTAACTCTTTATTTTCCACACAATCAGAAATCAGCATCATTTTCTGTTTCACTAAGCCCATAACATGCTGTTGATATTTAAGCATATGAAACTGGCAGTTTAAAGCCCTGATTGCCAAGGTTGCAGATGTATAAACATTCTTAACCCATCTATCCAGCACCCTGGAATCTCTATCAGAAGGGGTAGGATTTTTGGCTGTAGAGGCCTTTACACCCTTGGGGCCCTGAGAAATAGTCTCAGGATCAGCAGCAGGATATTTGAAAATAAATTTGTGGGAGTCAGGAACCCTGTAATATCTGTCTGGCTTACTAGGAGCCTAAGGCAGGGAATCAGGAGCCATGCTTGATTCCAATAACACATCATCAATAATGTCTAAAACAGGAGGTATTGCCAAAGGCCTATGCTGAGGAAGAAGAAGGAAATCCCTAAGCCTCTTTTTTGATTCAGAGAAGCCCTGACTCTCCCAGTGAAAATGTTCCCTTAAAGTATGCAAAGTCTCTCCAAAAGAGTAAGCCTCAGGAGGAGATGCAGATGGGATGGATTCCTCTACATCAGAATCCTCATAGGGTGGAATAGAAAATTCCTGATCAGGAGAGGAATCAGAAGAAATGGAAACCTGATCTGAAGATTCATAATCAGTGCCTTGCCTAAGCCTCTTAGCAGGGGGGGGGGTTGGGAACCCTGATCAAGGTAATTAAATCCTCAGCGATTTTGATAATCTGTTTTTTAGGCATAGGGGCCTGAGCACATGGCTCATGCATTGTTTTTTTAGACATAGAAGTTGTTTTTGCCGTTGTTTTTGTTGCTGGTGTTGTTGAGGCCTGAAAACATCCTCAGAAGCCATTTCTGCTCAGTGGCTCCGAACCCATCCAAGGGAGAGACATCCGTGGGTTCAATACTCTGAGAATCTCACGGCATACTGGACTCTGAATGGGTCTCGGTAGAGGCCTGCGACTCAAAAGTAGTGGGTATCAGGGGCTGCGAAAGCGACTGGCTTAGGAGAAGCTTAGTCATCGGTTTTGGACCTCGGCGGTTTGTCTCTGTCTTTTTCCTTGCGCTTTTATGTACTCCGGTAGTCAGATTGCTAACCGATGACATTTTAGGATAATTAAATCTTGAACCAAAATATTTAGAAGCAAAAATATACCAATGCTTAATAGTGCGTTGGTTAAATCTAGAACAAAACCAGCATCAAGGCACGTTGTGATCTGGGCCTAGGCAAGGAATACAGTACAAATGAAAATCCTTATGAGGTATTTGTTTCCCACAATTAATGCAATTATTAACTTTTACTGACATCGGTAAGGAGCAAGAAAAAATTTCTCCAATGGGGTACTTAGCTTTATTTTGAAGACTTCAGTTCTGAAACTCGAATATGAAAATTTCAGGAGTCGGCTGACCTGCACTTGTGAACTTCTTCTGCTTCGGGCACCGTGCAGCAAGAAAGATTGAATAAAATGGTGTCGACTGCATGTTTTATACCCCTGACGACCTGACGTCATGGAAGAGGAGACAGCAAATGATGTAGGACCCAAGACTTTGTTATTCAGGCCGACTGAGGGCAACCTGCCAGCAGATTACCCAAATGTAATGACTGCAACGGTGAAACAGGAAGAACATCTGAAGTTTTCTCTGTGCTATTGCCATCTTGCTTCCATTAGTCAGTCCCAGAAACTACTGGCATTCATGGTTTTGCAGCACTGTTTATGCTGTGTGCCCTGTAGTGCCATAAATTGCTTTTGTGTGTTGTCGATCACTGATAATGTTAATTATTTTGGGGTCACTGGAAGACCTCCACAGTTACCTGTATAACCAATGATCTAAGTGGTATCAAACCCTAAAGCTATCCTGCAAAAACACAACTTCTTTGTATGCAGATCAAGGCATCAAGGCAGTTATGAATTCAGGCTTTTGACCTGACGTTGGAATGACACCGTTTGTGCATTATGAATACAGACTGAAATATTGTCAATATGTACGGCGCAATTTTAGTTATCATACAGCTAAGCAGGTGAATTTTTATATGAAATATCTGAAAATGTTGACAGTATTAATAATAATATTTCAAATCACTTTTCTGCTTGTGTTATATTCTACAGTATATGTCTCACTATTTCAAAATGAATCAGAGAAAGATCTTAACGTGAACAGTTATTTTATTATTTAACATTTGTTTAGGGGAAAAGTCTGACTTTGAACAAAGCCAATTTTCAGCAGAGGCCCAGGGAGAAACACCCCAGATGCATGTCTTTGTAATGTGGGAAGAAACCGGAGTACTTGGAGAAAACCCACATGAACACTGGGAGGATATGCAGACTCCACACAGAAGGCACCCCAGCCATGAATTGAACCTGAGAACCTCTTCCTGTAAGGTGACAATGCTACCACTGCACCACTGTGGCATCCAGTTATAATGGCCTAAATTAATAATGCAGTCTGATATGATAAAGCACACACACACACACACACACACACACACACACACACACACACACACACACAAACACACACACAAAAAGAAAAGAAACCAGGTGCATCCCCCATAAGCAATCCCATAAAGGATATCTGTAATTCTAATGCACCAGTCCTCTAAATCATTAAAGTGTTGAATAAGATACCAAGCATGCTTTTGCATATTTAACTGTCAACTTTTTTCTATGGTAAAATTTTATTTATGACCTGCATTCTTAGTAGTGTGTGTAGGGATAACTGGTGGTTAGTGTTACTTGCTCAGGCTCAAACCCTGTACCTTAGGTACAAGAGCCTGAATTCTTAACCCCTACCACCACTTGTGTTTCATTCAGTTGAGTGCATTTTTGGCTTCATACTTTTGGTCTGTTCCTCTTAAAATGTGTGGTTTTCTAGCATTTTTTTAATGTTTAAACACAATTTTTTAAAAAAACTATCAATAAACATATGTCTAATTTTATCAGCCATTTTAATTTTTAAACCTGTGAGTGGTGAAGATAGGGGCCCCAGTGCACTGATTTGCTCGGGGGCCAATAATGCTGTTAAAGACAGCATTGCTTGAACCTCCATTAGGTCTCAGAATCTACTATGGGCCTCACCACACACACACACACACACACACACACACACACACACACACACACACACACACACACACACACACACACACACACACACAGAAACAGTCTGCTCCTCTGGATTACTGTAATTTTCTTTTTCTTATTAACTTGCAAGAAATGTACATATTCAGTAACTATTATCCTGTTTCAGCTTTGTCCTTCATAAAAGGAATGCTTATGTAGTCACTACTTTAAGAATGCAACATTTTAGACCTGTTTGGAGTTCCACTGAAACACACCTTGGCCTCTCCACTGATGCTTTCATCACCACCTGAGAGCCATTGCATTAATTAATGGCAAAAATAAAATAAGCTGTGGTTTAAGAAAGAGATTTGCTAGTTAACTAAGACATTTGCTAGTTAACTAAGTCAAGTTTGACAGTAAACTTTCAGGGCTGCTATCTTTCTTAACAAATGAACTCCAAAGCATGGTACCACCTCACCTGGAAAATCTTTTTGAATGAGTAAGAACTGACATATGCTGTTGGATATATATATATATATATATATATATATATATATATATATATATATATACGCAATAAAAATGTATCTAAAAATACCTCTCGATCTCTTACTGAAAGAAATCTGGGCAAAGCCAAAAGTAATGGTGGGGGTAGGGGTGAGACAAAGGCCCAAAAATAAGGGCATTTTTAAACGCTGCTATTCTAAACTATAAAAGTTAATAGAACAGCTTTTGCATTAGCATGTATTTTCCAAAGGTCATGACATCTGAAACTGGAATATCTTTTCAATTGCCATTACATAGTGACTTCAAACCTCAATGATTTTCCTAAAAACTACATTTTTTATGAGAAACAGAGCAAAAATATGAAGCAAAAAATCTGAACATTCTGTGAAAATCTGGACAGTTGAGAAGTATGACACTAAAGAATTCTGAGATGTTTTTATTCCAGATGTAATCTATGTGTCATATATTTATTTTCAGAGAGAAGATGATGTTTAAGTTTGGAATGTTCAGTCTATCTGTTACACCTGTTAGTCATATTTTAGCAATGGATATAAGATGAACAACATAAGGGCAACATGATATATGTTAGACAAAAGTGAGCAGTCAGAATTGTTAACTTTATTCAGAAAATAAACGTATGAGCTGAAGTCATAAAATCTTGTCCACAGTGTAGAATAAATTCCATTTAATAACTTAGTAAAATGTGTTGCTCAGTAAGGCATACCTTGCACTTCATAATAATTACATGAGACATGGTTGAAAACATGACAACATCACCAATGAGTCAGTAGTTCTGACAATTGTGAATGTTGTTACGTTTGTGTAAGTTAATCAAATGTTGTGAAGAAAGTAAACAGTTTTTTCTAGGCAGATACCAGTTGAATAAAAACAAAGTTATAGGGATGATATAAAACAAATCACAGATAAGTGATTCAATGCCTGTGATATAGCACAATATATAACTGCACTTAACTGCCATGTATTCTGAAGTACTACTGTGACAACCCACCATTGCCAAATAATATGTGAGATGGATATCCCACCTCCAGGCCAGTAATCAAGGAGACGCAATCCTCAGCACCGGCACCTGTGGGGGATGTTCACTGGGAGGATAACAGGTACACACACACAATATTTCCAGATGCAGCTCTCTGCATCAAGTACAGTCAAGCATAATTTCCCTTAAGAGCACACAGGGAACATAGTCAGTCTGGGGCTGGTTCCTCTCTCTTTCTCCAGATCCCCACAATAAGACTGCCCACTGGCACACCTACAAAGGGTTCCAAGCCAAGTCATCCAACAGTCTCTCTGTCCAACCAGTGCTTTGTGTCCCTGCCCATATAGCTGACACACAGTCATACACACACACACACACACACACACACACACACACACACACACACACACACACACACACCTGGGAAAGGCAGGCACAGGTTTACTACCTATGCCCCCTTTGGCCCAGACTATAAGGTAGTTACCATTCACCAGCTACTTTAAGCCCTTAACAAAGGGTGTCCAATTTTACTGAAGTTAAGTTAACATGAATACAAATGGTAGTTTGACCAAGAGCAAGACTATTAGGAGTTACCCACACAGTGTCACCAAATAAATATGCAAATACTCTCAAAACTTAAATATGTCTACAAAGATTAGCCACAATGAAAGGTTTAAATATATTTAATAATAAATAATAAAAGAACAAGAAAATACTAAGTATATATTCACAGTGACATCAGAGTTCAAAACACAGGAAGAATTTAAAATAACATTGCAGGATGGGCTCAGACAAATAAAGATAAACTATATGTGATGTACTCTTCACTATATACCTGACTGAATATAAGAGAATCACTATACCCTAATAACTTGCTTAATAGTGCAAGGCAGATGATGTGGTGGATGGTTCTTGTTGTTGTCTGGTCCAAGACAGAATACACAATGCTCTGCCTCACTAAGAGACTTCTCAAAATAATACTTAAAATATTACTGCTGGGATAACTTACAGAATGACATCACTTCTGGTTGTTAAGTAAAGATATCATATTTCAATGGATTTTGGTTATGTGTGTGTGTGTGTGTATGTATATATATATATATATATATATATATATATATATATATTTGTATCACCATGTTTTGTGGCTTTGTTTAATAGTCTCTATCTATTCATATGTTTATAGCATTGTTTATCTTACTTATTCCTTGCTCGTATGATAAGCTGCTATTTGAGACATCTGTTTATACTTATTGGACATTTTTAATATGCTGCTCATCTTTTTGACTTTATGCCATTTATTATGTTTTATCTTTGGGTATTGTTCAGACCCATTATTGTTGTTACTCATTAATGCACGACTATTAAGTTGTTGTTTTTGTTCCTATTTACGATTGGCGCAGATTTTAATTTTGGAATATGTTATAGAATTTTAGCCTTAGCATATTGTGTGTTTTTTTTGATTATTCTATTATGCCCCCTATTTCATTCATATATCATACACGTTCTATGTATATTTTCTGGGTAGCCTTTAGTGATACCATTTTTATAGAATTTATTAGCTAGGCATAAGGTACATATTTTTATGATTATTTAGTGGTTCAGTTTTGTAGTATCTGCTCTTATAAGCATTTTCATAAGCATTTCTATGCATATAGTGATGTGTGTGTAGACAATTCTATGCTTATATACAGATGTATATTAAGTTTCAAGAGTGTATGAAAAATATGAAGCTTAGATGTTTACTTTGCCTTTAAGTTTTTTATTGAATTATTGCATAAGTGATTTGCATGGTGGGTATATAAGGTATTGTATAATGTAGGTTTTTATGGTCTAATGAAGCGATTGTGAAAGCGCTTACCTCTGTGCACGAATAAAGGACTTTGTTTTTATATTTATTACGTAAATTTGGCATTCTTATGGCTCATGGTTGCCTATGCTACTACAACTTGGCTGCATTATTTTGTTACACCAACAAATAAACAAAACTCACTGAAGGGCTAGATTCCTATCTCAATGCATTCTCAGCCTATTGAATAAATGACCAGTACAAGTCAAGCCAAGTATTACTTTGTCTGCCTTTAAGCTTAGTGTTGATACCTGGATGGGTGGACACAGCATTGCATCAGGACTGCAATATATGGCCCTGCTTGATTTAGGAAGAAACCACTATTAAGTGCTCATAACGACTGGCAAGAATTTATATGTGTTTACTTAAAGGTGTATATGATCATGCATTTTAAGGACTATATTTATGGTGTATTTATTTATTTATTTATTTGCTTATTTATTGACATTTTATTACCGGGAAAGTCCAAGTAGATAGAAGCTCATTTTCAGTGGACACCTGGGGAGAAAAATCTCCAAATCATTGCAAAACATTTTAAGAACTATAATGTTCTAATCCTCAAAAATAAAACATCTGCAGTTTAAATAATTATAACAGATGAGACATAATATAAAAACACTGGTTAAGAATCAATACAAGTTGACAATCATTTAATATTTAGAGAAATTTTAGACAGTTTGTAGAGAAATTAAAGGTAAGTTAGTTTAGCACAAACAGGAATTGCAATATGAAATGAGGGAAAATAGGCTAATGGTATATTTAGAGATAAAGTCAGGGAAGAGAATTTGACAGAAGTAAGGAAATAAGTAAAGAAGGGAGAGTAAAGAGGTGTAAGGAATAAAAAGGTAATTGCTCATATTTAGGGATATAGCTTATCTTGGTTTTGAAACACCACAAAAGGATAAAATGGTGCTAAAGTAAACTTATAACCAAGTAGAAAGCACCACAGTCGAGCTGAATATAGGCAACAGTTTATTCAGTTCCAAACTCCGAGCACAAAGTGAAAAGATCCACACTAAAGTGAGTGTGGATCTTTTCACTTTGTGTTCGGAGTTTGGAACTGAATAAACTGTTGCCTATATTCAGCTCGACTGTGGTGCTTTCTACTTGGTTATCTTGGTTTTGAGCAAGAACAGAGCTAGATTTTAGCTAGGAAGTCTGTCAGAGTGGTTTTGAAAGATGGAAGGCAGAGTATTGACCTGATGTAAGAAGGTAAGGAGTTCCAGGTACAAGTACAGACAATGCCTAGCAGATTTAATGTTTGTAGACAGACAGGAGATTTTGGTCACTGGATTGCAGTGACCAACTGGGTACATAGCTGTGTGAATGTTTTTTAGTGCTGGACAGGCAGATGGATGGTGGATAATTTTATAGGTGGTAAGAAGCTGAGGCAATTCTAAACAATTTAGGCTTTCCAGTGCTATATATCGGTGGGTTCTGAAATAGGTATTTGCTGCAAATTTAGCAACTTTATTATAGCATTGTTCAAGTTTTAATTTTTATGAAGCCTGGAGGTTAGTAAGGATGGGCTCACCATAAAGAAGTGTAGGGAGGAGATAAGTAGTGGCAAGTGTAATTTTAGTTGTGTTGGTGAGAACCTTTTTGATTCTGTAAAGCATCCTTAGTTTTTGATGTGTTTTTCTTATACAAATTTGTATATGCAGGTTGAATGTAAGATTATCATCCACTATCACACGTAATAATTTGCTTTGAGAAGTGACTTCAATGGTTGTATTAACAAAAGAGAGGACATTAAATTTTGTTTGTTCATGAGTGAGGGATTTATGGAAAATAAGTAACAGTTTTCTCTTTTTTTGGGTTGAGCATAAGTTGTCAGTTATAAAGCCATGTTCCAGTGGCTCTTAAACTTTCCTGAGTAATTTTTTGGAAGTGTACAATGTTGTCAGATGTGAAAATGAGAGTGGAATCATCTGCATATTGTATTAGGTAGGCCTGTTGTTTGAAAGTATAGAGTGTTGGTGAAAACGTTAAAGAGGAGGGGACCAAGGATAGAGCCTTTTGGTACATCAATGGTGACCTGGAGGTAAGGAGAGAGCATGGAGTACCATTCTACTGACCGATACTGATTGGACTGGTAGCTTTTGTACCACAGAAGGGTGGGCTGGGAGAAACCTAGTGAGGTCATTTGAAGTAGAAGTTTGCTGTGATAAACTGTGTCTAAGGCTTTACTTAAGTCAAGAAATAAGGAAGAGACTAATCTGTCATTATCTCTATCCTTATTGACAATATGTATATAGATTAGAATGATAGTGCCGGTACAATATGAAGGATGGGAGTTCTTACTGCAGGACACAGTCTAGCAATTGTTTTTGATTACATTTTTCAAGTAGAGGAGATAAGATTGCTATAGCTTTACATTTAGTAATGTCTGTTGTATTTCCTCCTTTGTGTAGAGGGATAATGTGTGACTTCTTCCAGAGAGAAGGGATGTGGGATTCTTGGATTGACCTACTTATAAGGACTGAGATAGGATAGCCAATGTTATTGGCTGCTATTTTTACATGCTTACATGGAAGCTCATTGGCTGAAGAAGAGCAGGGTTTAAGTTTGTTTAAGAGTAATTTTATATAGGATGTCATCACAGGTTAGAAGGTGAAGGTGGATGTGGTGATATGTGGCTATTGGGATTAGATGTTGAGGAATCCTTGATTAAAGATACTATGTTATCTATAAACTAAGTTGAACTATATTGCAGTTTTGAGTGGTGAGTTATCGGGAAAAGGGTTTGAGTTAAATATTTGCCTGGGAATTAAGATTTCTTTAATGGATGTCCAAAATGTTTTAGAGCTGTGTTTACTATTATTCTGAAAGTTAATATAGTATAGTTTTTGTCTTAATTTGCTTGCTTTTTAGTACGATTGTGAAGCACTCTGACGTTTTCAAGATATTTTGGTGTTTCATATTGTTGACATTCTTTCCATGATTTTTCTCCAGCCTGCATTAGCATTCTACTCTTTTTGGATAGCCACATTGCATTGCTTGTTTTTAGTTTCTTCCTTTTAGGAAGTGCAAGGCTATTTAGGATATTTAGAAAGGTTATATTGAATTCATATACCGCATCATCTAAGGGGAGGATTTTTAGGAAGTTGCAGTTAATAGATAATAGTTTAGTAATGAACATTTTTGGGTTAAACTCGGAAAGGTTGTGTGTTGCTTAACAGGATGTGTGAGATGTCTGGTAATATAGATTGGGAGATGATCAGAGTCTGACATTGTACCTGTGGTGGTGTATTTGCTAGGGTCTGATACTAGGATCTAGTCTAGTAGGAAATGTGATGTATTGCTACAATGTATGGACTATTACTTAGTTGTATGAACCCATATAAGTTCATGCTAGATGTAGGGTAGTTTATGTCCAACCAATTGACATTCACATCACCTAGTAGTTTTTTTTTCTGGACAAATGTTATGGACATCCAATGCAGGATATCTTTCAGTATAGCTATTTTGTTGCCAGGAGGGATATAAAGGGCAGTAATACATATTTGTTTGTAATTGTTTAATTTGAGGAAAGCAATAAGAAGCTCTGCTGAACTGAGTTTTGGTGTTGGTTTACTGCAAGGGGAAATGTGGTATGTACTGGGAATATTAAAGCAATACCACCACCTTTCTTTCCTATACAGTCATTCCTAATGATATTATAACCAGGAGGTTTAACTTTGGAGTCGTTTATAATGGGTTTAAGCCAAGTTTCAGTGATAATGTTAGACTTATGTTGGTTAATCCAGACGTGGTCAACAGTTTTATTCCTTACGCTCCTAACATTTATTGCAGCAAAAATTAAATCACCAGGGTTGGGGATTGGCTGCTGTTGGTTTAAAGAAGTGTGTGGGAAAGAATTGTGTTTGTGTTCATTGTGAGACGTGGGGCCAGAATTAGGGTCTATATCTCCTCCTACAAGGATTTTAGTATATTAGAGAATTACGCATACTTGTTTTTTTGAAGAAGATTCTTGCACTTAATTTTGTTTTGGTTTGAATTGAAGTGCAGTTAATCAGCCTATATTTGGAATAAAGGTAAGGGGCAATATTAAATAGGTTTGGTGCAATGTGTGGACAGTGTAAAGAGGAAGTATGGATAGGTGGGTGGGACAGAGTTGGAGAGATGTTGTGATATATTACTGAGGTAGGATGAAAGGTGGCACAGTAGTAGGAGGAGAAGAATAGAGGATAAGCTGAAGAGTAGCATCATTAAGTACAAGAACCTGTGTTTTATAGATGTCAGGTAGTGGGGAAGTAGCAATGAAGAAGGAAACAGGAAGTTGCAGGGCAGTAGGAGATTCAGTGATGGTGGATTCTGAAAGCCAATAGAAGACAGGTAAAATGAGATGTAGTTTCTATAAAAGAAGAGAGTTAAGTTGTCCTGGTATATGCTCTGGAATGTAAGGAATACAGGGGCATGAAAGGCTAGAGTATAATGATGAAGTCAGGATAAGAAGAAATAAGGGTTTATTTGGGAAAAAGTAAAAGATACAGTGTGGAATGGGTAGGTACAGTTAAGGAGGGTTGTGATTATGAACGGATATAGGGCAAAGCAGTATGGGAGAGAGAAATTTGGACATGTGGCTAAAAATCAAATGGAGGTAGGCAAGTATGAAACAAGAAACAGAAGTGTGTATATGGAAGTAGAAAGGTCATTTGGGGAGGGTTTTGGAATACGAGTCATGGGTGAAAAGTTTATGCAGGAAGTATAACGTTAGAGTAAGACACTGTCAGTGGGAAAAACAATTAATAAAGAGATAAAAAGTAAAACAGGTTTTCTGTCATTTCCTGAGGCTAAATAACTGGCATATGCAGTATACTCTACTGGTTAAGAAAAAGGGAACAGTGTCCAACTTAGTAAGAAATCTCTAGAGTGCACAGACTATTTCACAGAGACTTTCAGTCACAAAGCAGGAGTGTATTTGACTGATTAATGTTAATATACAGGAAGGTTCTTTATGCTGAATGTGCTTACATTATACAATGACAAAATTCTCAATAAACTTGTAGGATTAGGACCTCGTGGCAGAATTCCTGCGGTATTGATGTCAGATGTAGTAACCACAGGCTCTGAAATGAAAGAAGGAGAAAAACTCTACTAAACTGTAACATTATATCGAGGCAATAAAGTTAGTATTGTCCTTGCATTCCTATGTTCTATGACTGGTACTAAAAGTTCAATCTGAAGTTGCAAACAATTTTCATTTGGTCAATGAAAAGGAAATGAAACAAAGACACTGAAATGCCATGGGGGCGTTTTAAAATCCGTTTTGTGGAACTCTTCCATTTTGGTCTAACAAATCCATCCCCCCACCCCAAAAAAACAGTCGTGGTTTTCCAATTAAAGAAAAGTAACTCAGAATATTTTTATGCAGTATTACATTCAAGCTTGTTCTTAATATATTGCAAGAAGTGAATAAATATATTAATGAAAAAGAACTAATACTCAATGCAGTATATTCATCCAGATAAATGTTTCGTCTGCAAGCTGTGATAGAATTATCTTAAAATTTGGAGGAAACAGAATACATTAGACAGCATTTTGATTATATACAAATGAAAAAACAAAAGGGCTGAATTACATAAGTAGACTGCATAATGTTGTGGAAAGAGAGAACAAAAAGTGCAGGGGGAGAAAGCTAATATTTTAGTAGCCAGCTGTGTGAATCAGCATTTTGGCCTGTGTATCAATAATGCTAATTCCTCTATATGAGCCATAGCAAGAGAATTTATACTTACTGCTGTGGTTCATTAAACGTATAGCTGCATGAAACAGTTTTAGAAATGCAGTACATCTGAGATGCTGGGTAGGGTCATCCCCCCTCAAGGAAATTCACTAAATATAATCTCATTGACTTAACTTTCATGTAGGACAACCAAGGCTGCATTTATTTACCTCATTTTTGTAATATTGACACAGTCTTTGTGCTAAGACCATCAAATGGAATGGTGCAGGGACAGCAAAAGCATGTGATAGAAGAATCCAGACAATTTGTAAATCCAGTCATACCAATTATTGTACAAAAAACATGGATTTGAAGCCATCTGATAACAATGAAAACAATAATTATAATAGAAAAACATGTTGACATCTAATGAGGAAAAAGCTGCAACTGCAATGCATAGTCAAGGTAGATAACACAAGCAGTCATTCAACCCTGGAACAAAAAAAAAACATGGAAGGATATATGTTCTATAATGAACAATGTATAGGTGGTGAGTGCATTAAAAAAGGGCAAAAAGCTCAAACATAATAAAATTATAACGTGTCATGCTGCTAGTTTAAAAAAACGATTCTTTGAATGTCACTAGTCTGAAACAAATCACTAAAACCACCTTCAGTGACTATTGGAGTAAAACTTATAGCAGAGTTCCTTTAAGTAGCTAAGAGTAGTTTTGTACTAATCCTATTTAGATTCAGGTATTCATGCACTAATTAACTTCCTATGTCTTTGTCAGTGCAAACATCATTTGTAAGGAAATTCAGAGTTAATACTTTTTTAATAATAATAATTCAGAAAATGTAGACCTTAATGTAACAGCCAAGCTCAGTTTGTGACAACAGGAATCATATAACTGACTATTTTGTATGAGATGGCTTGTAGGGAAACACTCTCCATCCCCCCTGTATATTAATATATATATATATATATATATATATATATATATATATATATATATATATATATATATACTTAGTCTGAGGTGAAATAAATGTGGATAAAAGAGAAAATTCTACTACTGATGAATCTTATTTCAGTGAGTTCACCTGAAAGAGTGCTTGGTGTCTTAACACACACCCTATATTACAGACTTTGAAGCCAAGACATAATGACCAGTCTGATTCCCTAGGCATTATAGGATAATGAGTTATACCATTTAATGGTCCATCAGGGTATGGAGAAGGGGAGAGGTCTTATCTGAATGAGACATTTGTAAATGAGTATGACTGCAGTTAAATCTAAGCCAGTAAATGAAAGTAGGAGACAGAAGATACCAGTTTTGATCACAAAACTAGAAAGGTTTGTTAAGTGAGGTTGTTGCTGTGGGAGACTGTTCCTTCCCCTTTCTGGAATGGCAACTGAGTTAGTATATACTGGGGTAACACAGGGCACAGCCATCTACATGTAGCTGTAGACAGATCTGCTCACTGCATAGTATTAGGTCTATCAGCATGCTATGTATACAGTGTTTACAATCATTCTGACTGCTACACTTATGCTGTTTTTTTCAGCAGTTCAATATGATGTCTGCAAAGGATTATTGTAAATGTTTCTAAGAAAGATTGCATACACTATGGTATTTAATTATCTAATGGATCTGAAGTATTAAAAGAAGCTGACACTTGCTGTGGTGTTTTAAGGAGGTCCCTTTGTTACGCTGTAAAATATATAATCAGCCATGTGTGTGTGTGTTAATTTACCTCCTGGACATAAATATTATGAATGCAAAACTCAGCAAGTAACTTGTCTTTACACCAGTGGACCTTGTTATCACTTACTTTTGATTGATTCAGCCTTCTTTTGAGAAATACAAATAAACTATATCAACAAGTAAGGAAGCAGGGAAGGAAAACTGCACTGCTGTTTCATCCTCACAATACACACTTACACTAAAACTGAATAAGACTCATTTCAGGTTAGCATCATTGCTGCACAACAAGAGGTTCTCCAGTTTGATTCTCTGGTAGGGAACCTTTTGTACAGTCTACATGTCCTCCCTGCATTTGTGTGGGTTTCCTCCCAAATTAAAAAGGCATGCATCTGGAGTCTTTCTCCCCAGGCCTCCACTGAAAATGTACTCTGTCCCAGTTGGACTTTCCCTGTAAACTAATGTTAAATGAATAAATAAAATACGCAAATTGTATATGAAACCACAGCAATGCCTTTTTCTCCAAAATTGGTGACACACTGAAAAACAGCCCATGACTTAAGTTAAATCAGCTATATTATTTAACAGATAGGAACAGAGGTCATACAATGTTACTTAGCAACTTAAGATATGAATCTTTCGCATAGGGAAGTCACTCAAAATGGAAAGATAGCCATCTAACTAAAGCAAAGGCAGGAAGTGGGAACAGTGCATGGAACAAATAACCTAAAAATAAAGAAACTGTACAATGAAAAACTCTTAACACTGGACTTGCACAACTATTTTAAAACTTTTTCACTTTCATCTTATAATAGTAAAGAACACTTAATTAGCAAATGACCAATTAACTATCACAGCTTTAAATAAAACTACAACAATCACTTGACTAGTGACATCACAGCCACCAGTAAATAAGTATTTAAAGGCATACACACCTGTTGGAAAAATGTTTATCAAATGCATTGCCTCTTCTCAAAGTGTGCAATTATAAACACTTTTTATATTCAAATTATCATTAAATGTTGCTACATAAGTTGTATTCAAAAATAATTACACTGAAATCTGTACTACTGCTTATTTAATTACAGTCTGAGAAAAAAGAAATGTCTTGAAAGAACTACATGTAATAGCATACCAAAATAAATAATTGAGTGAGCTGCATTTAAACATGCCTTTATTTTTGTTGGAATTCGTTGATGTAGTTTGTCTTTCTAAAATGTTTGTCAGATTTGTTCATGTACTATTTACAAACCTGTATCTGTCACCATTAACTGTGGCTAACCCCTATTTACCAAGGACAAACCTCCAATTATCTCTAATTATTTTTCACTACTAGCATCCATGGTGTGTACAATATTCATGGCTGAATTAAAGTCAAACTTCTTATCACCTGAATAATTGTTGTGCACATCGCCTCCTAAAATACCCTTTGCAGGTAATACAGTGGATATAAAAAGTTTACACACCCCTGTTAAAATGCTAGGTTGTTGTGATATAAAAAAATGAGACCACAATAAATAATTTCAAAACTTTTCTCTCCTTTAATGTGACCTATAACCTGTACAATTCAATTGAAAAGCAAACACATCTGTTAGGGGAAAAAATATAAAAAATAAATAATGTACAATACACTGGTTGCATAAGTGTACACACCCTTAAACTAATACTTTGTTCAAGCACCTTTCGATTTAATTATAGTATTCAGTCTTCTTGGGTAGGAGTCTATCAGCATGGCATATCTTGACTTGGCAATATTTGCCCACTCTTCCTTGCAAAAGCTCTCCAAATCTATCAGATTGTGAGGGTATCTCTTGTGCACAGCCCTCTTCAGGTCACCCCACAGATTTTCTATTGGATTTAGGTCTAGGCTCTGGCTGGGCTATTCCAAAACTTTAATTTTCTTCTGGTGAAGCCATTCTTTTGTTGATTTGGATATATGCTTGGGGTCATTGTCATGTTGAAAGATGAAATTCCTCTTCATCTTCAGCTTTCTAGCAGATGCCTGAAGGTTTTGGGCCAAAAGTGACTGGTATTTAGAACTGTTCATACAACCCTTCACCTTGACTAAAGTCCCAGTTCCAGCTGAAGAAAAGCAACCCCAAAGCATGATACTGCCACCACCATGCTTCACCGTGGAGATGGTGTTTTTTTGGTGATGCGAAGTGTTGTTTTGCACAAAACATACCTTATGGAATTGTGGCTGAAAAGTTCAACTTTAGTCTCATCAGACCATAACACATTTTTCCCACAAGCTTTTGGGAGACGATGTATTGTTTTGCAAATTTTAGCCAGGCCTGGATGTTTTTCTGTGTAAGAAAAGACTTCTGCCTTGCAATCCTACCCCATGGCCCAGACATATGGAGAATACAGGAGATTGTTGTTACATGTAGTACACAAACAGTACTTGCCAGAAATTCCTGCAGCTCCTTCAGTGTTGCTGTAGGTTTCTTGGCAGCCCCCCCCTGGCCAATTTTCATCTTGTCTTTTCATCAATTTTGGAGGGAGATCCAGTTCTTTGCAACATCGCTGTCATCCCATATTTCTCGACTTTTTGATGACTGTCTTCACTGTGTTCCATGGTATATCCAATGCTGTGGAAATGTTTTTGTACCCTTCTCCTGACTGATACCTTTCAACAATAAGATCCCTTTGATGCTTTGTAAGCTCTCTGAGAAACATGGCTTTTGCTGTAGCAGGCAACTGAGTAGATATCAAGAAAATCCTACTAGGGCAGTTGAACTTTATTTGGGGTTAATCAGAGTCTCTTTAATTGATAGCAGGTGTGTACCCAAGAAGACTGAATGCTGTAATTAAATCATAAGGTGCTTCATTTAAGTATTAGTCTAAGGGTATACACACTTATGCAACCAGCTTATTGTACGTTTTTTATTTTATATATTTTTTCCCCCTAACAGATTTGTTTGTTTTTCAATTCAATTGTACACGTTATAGGTCACAGTAAAGGTGGGAAAAGTTTTGAAATGATTTATTGTG
Source organism: Protopterus annectens (assembly GCF_019279795.1). Taxonomy (NCBI): domain Eukaryota; kingdom Metazoa; phylum Chordata; order Ceratodontiformes; family Protopteridae; genus Protopterus; species Protopterus annectens. The sequence continues at coordinate 684,226,798 of NC_056728.1, read as the reverse complement.
GTCTCATTTTTTTATATCACAAAAAAATGGCATTTTAACAGGAGTATGTAAACTTTTTATTTCCACTGTATATTATTGCAGGTTTATTTATGAGGTACAAGCAGGGGCGGCTCGTGGCATCGGTCTGCCGGACTGCAGCCCCCTCAAGAAAAAAGAAAAAAGTACTTTAACTTTTTAATTTTACTTTTTTTTTTTTTTTTACTGTCAGTTTACATTGAGTCGCTCACCTTTTATCAGCCGGCTGCTTTACGCCAACTGACTGAGCATGCGCACTTTCAAATTCCAGGTTTTTTTTTTTTTTTTTTTTTGTCTTTCTTAGATCCAAGTTACTCCAGCGCTGCAGTCCGGAGAGCAAATTAAGGCATCAGTCTGATGCCCAGCAGTCTATGCAGTTCCAAACCGCATAGAATTGGAAGGGGTTCGGACTGCGACGTCCGCAGGCACGTACATGACGTGCATGGGCTAAATGGCTGCTGATTGGTTCTTGCTCTCTTCCCGGGCTTTATGTACTGGGAAAAGAGTAAGAACCAAATAGTAGCAGCCGGTGAGCACTGAATTAACGTCTCTGCATTTTTGCATAAAGGGAAACCTCAAATATGTCATCTTGTCCTGAGGCTAAGGGCTGGCTAACTAACCTAATTCATTTCCCAACTTCGTTCGATCGGATGGACAGTGTGTGATTGACTTACTATTAAGCTGATCTGGTGAGTCTGAACACCAAAGGTTCTGGTTTTATTCTGGAAATTACCTGCAATATATGCAATACTCCTGAGTTTTATTTATGCAATTCGAGTCGTCCTTGTCTTGTATTGTGCCATCCATGCATGCTCACTTACTTGGATTGCATGTACATACAATGTGTTGTTGAACTTGTTGATATTGTGCACTTGAGTATCTGTGCACCTGTTTGTGGCTGCTAGCAGGTGTTGTGGCCATGAAAAGGTGCTGCTGAATGTGTACGCTTGTTTAGCAGCTTACATATTCAATGAGCACGTTAACACAAAGTGGATAGGCCTCTCAAAAAAGAGAGCAAGAAACAAACAGTAGCACTTGCTTAGTAGTACTTGTGTTGATGAAGAGGTCGTCGGTGGTGCTAATTAAATTACTGCTTGCTTCTTTCGTTTTTTTTGTCTTGGACGTTGGACTGACTCTTGGGTGGCTAAGGAGGGCTTGTACTGAATCCACATTGAGAGAGGTGAGAGAGGAAGTAGACAGAGTCACCGGCGAGAATAGATACAACTAACTGAGGTAGGTGCTGTGCTGGTCTGCTGGAATCGGCTCTGTACCCTTTTTTTTTTTTTTTTTTTGCTGCATATCAGGAGTCAGAAGGACCTGAACAAGATTTTAAATTTATGATGCTTCAAGTCATAAATAAGAATGAAAGGGGAGGTGATATTAAAGACATATACAGAGAATGTTGAATACTGTTGAATAGCATGCTTGACCAGACCACAAAGCCTGAATGAATGCTATTGTCGCTACTGTCTGAAACCTGTGCTGAGTTACAGGAAGTTGAAGCATTGATGCCGAATGCCTTTAATTGTGATGCCACTTTATTTGAATTTGAACACTGTGTGGTATTGAAATAAATAATGAAATATTAAACCAACTTCAGCATTGCCTGACTAGGATGCTTCCTCTATGAGTGGACAAAACTGAATGTGCTGATGATTGAAACCCCCGAACTACAACTGAAGAAGGGGGACATTTACCCAAAATGTTCATTTGGCATAATTTGACGAATGGGATATTGCAACAATTTATTAAGCAAAAAAATGTACCTCTTTAGAGTCAGTGCTAAGATGTTGACAGCTATGGTGAAAACTGAATTCAATAAATGGCAGCCATTTAAGTTTCAGTCTTCCTCTTTCATAAAACAGATGATTGATTTGGCATAGTGGTATGTTGTTCTGACTGTTTTGCACAGGCTCCTGGGTTCAAAACGTGGCAGTGAAATGTATGGTGGTAATACAGCATTTTATTCTAGCAACTTTCCAACATTATACAAGCAATGTTTAAAATGTTTCCCTGTTTTTTGGTATTTTACCCCCCTAAATTTTGACTTTTTCCAAATTTGTGCTGCAAAGTTCAGAGATACAGCTGAGTGTCAAGTAGATTTTATAAGAAGCTGAGAGCTGCAGGGGAACAAAAGTTTAGTGGTGCTTATGCTGAGTCCTTGTACTTGCTTTTGATGTAGAAGGCTGTGGGTTCTACTCCCACAGTAGGTAGTTGCATTGCTGATACTGTACTGTATTGTAAAGAGGGTGGATGCTGCAGTCCCTTTTGGTGAAGATACCTAGTAACTATGAACCTGTTATCAGTTTGCCATCCATTCCCTATTGCAATATTACTAGCTTATCGTTTTTTTAATGAAACAGGCAATTTATTCCTCAAGGGCAACAGACCCTTTATATAAAGTTGTTTGCTAGCAGCAACCTCTTCATTAGTTACAGATTTCTTTAATGTGGAATTATTTAGATGACTTTTACTACTTCAGAGATTGTGCATATTTACTGATACTGGTGGACTGTAGAAGTTTGAGTAAACTTTTATGATAGAAATGTTCTGAACTGGGCAGTTTTGTCATTATCGGTGCATGCATTTTGTTTCATTGTTTACTGGTAAATGTTCAAAACAAATTTAAAACGCGCTCTACAACTGCACTATATTGTACAAGGAATATAATTTAATACAATCAGAAAGGTGTATCAAAGACCACGTGTATGTTTCGTGTGCAAGGGGCCTATGATTTGAAAACAGCCCAAAGTTAATCTTTATCTGCCACTGGCAGAATGTATTTTCATTGAATGTGGGTTTCAATGAATGTGAGTTTGAAGGGCAGAGAAGTTTTAATGCTCAGTCTATTTTCGTTGTGAGATTGCATTGCTTTGTTTAACAGATGTCTTAGTGTTTCTGCTGTAAAATGCTAAATAAAACCTTCAAATGAAGTCCAAATCATTGTAGAAGTAAAGCAGTATGCACATTAGTGTTTATGGTAAATGGGGTGAAATAGCCAAGTAATGGTTCATTGGAATGGCTGCAGGGGGGAGGCTCCATTCAACCCTGAGTTTCTGAGGGGGAAGGGTGGCAAACTCAAAGACAGCCCCGGCTGAACTATACCTCTCAACTGTCCAGATTTTCACAGAATGAATAGATTTTTGCTTCTTATTTTTGGTTTATTCCTCATAAAATGTGTGGTTTTCTGGAAAATAATTTAGGAATTAAGTCACTAAATAATGACAGACAATGAGTTTCAGACATCATATCCTTCAGAAAAATGCATACTAAAGCATACAACAATTTTTAGTACTGTTTATATGTTCCCCCATTATATTTGGCCTTGTCCAGATTTCCTGCATTAACAGGTTGAGAGATATGTGCAAATAAATTACTTTAAAGAATTAGGCATATCCAAACCTCTCAACTGTCCCCGATTTTGGCTCAAAATATTGCTCTTCCCCTAATAATCCCGCCACAAAATGGCAATTTTGGAAGAAAACGTGGAGGGTTTACAATTAAGAAATAACTGTGATAATCAGAGTTATAGATTACTTTTATTTCAGAAATGCATGTAGATTCCTTTATTTTGTCAGCTGCTCAAGCTAACAGTGCTAATACTAAAAAGTGTCCCTTCTTTGACAGGTTCCCAGCTGTATTGTGTGGCTATTTTATATTTTTGCATCACATTTTTGATCCATTTTTCATAAAATTGTGGTTTTCTGGCAAATTAGTGGCAAATCATTAAAGATTGAAGTAAGAAAATAATGACAGACATTTATGTTTCAGATTTCATACCCTTCAGAAAATTCATACTAATGCAAGACCTACTATTCTATTAGAAAGTTTATAAGAACAATATTTAAATATTGTCCTTAATTCTGGGCCCGACTGTCCAGATTTCTAGCTCTGAGGTTGAGAGGTATGACAAATGTGTCAGGGCCATTGCAGTCAGCCAGAGACATTTCAAGTGGTGACATACTTGTTGCACCCCACTCCCCCACGTAGTGACTCTGGATGTGTCCAAGCAAGGCAAGGAGCAGTTATTCAGTGTCCAAGCAAGGCAAGGAGCAGTTATTCAGTGTCCAAGCAAGGCAAGGAGCAGTTATGCAGTGTAAGTGTGAAGGGCACCCCTCCCCCATCCAAGGTAGACACAAGTACTACAGTGGCTTTTCATCTGTCTTGCTTGCCTTTGCAGAATGTTCTGGTTTTCTGTCATATTTTTATACTGTTGATTATGCTTCTTATTATTCAGAAAGTGCCTGTTGCTCTGTGTTTAAGTAGCAATGCTTTCATGACCATCAGGTAAGCTTGTCTGAGATTGTAAGATACAAGTCAGCTTACTGTTAATGAATTACCAACATTGAAAGCCTTTTTGATGAAGAGAATACTTGCATAACTAGATAACGTATAAGCCTTGGGTATTGAAATGCATATGACAATATTGGTAATAAAGGACAGGATTACAGTATTATAAGAAGCTCATTACCTTTGTTGGAGCATTGTCGTCATCTTTGAAGGCTTTACCCATAAACTAAACAGAATGCCAATCTATCATGTGTGGTCCATAACCTGTGCAGTAATCCTTTAAGCAATTTATCTTGAGCTTGTTTCTTGTTTGCTGTTCATTTTTTACTTTGATCATGTTTTCCCCATGAAACAAGTAGATAGTTGTCAATCAGCAGGTCTTTTTTGGATAAGAAACATTTTTACTAGTGGGGGGTATCATTGCTACTTTCAGCATGTTACTTGGTACTTTTTATAAAGCTGAATATAAATTATAATTAGAACTGCAGTGCAAGGAGAAGTGGTTTGAGATGAGTGCTGCTTGTTTGTCTTATACTTGATTTTGACTGGCATTCCAGTAATGTATTTAAAAAGTAATTTATTTTTTCATGCCTCACAACCTTTTTGTTTCCATCTAGATATTAAGTAAGCTGTCATGCAGCCAATGCACTGAAATATTTTTTTTCTTCTACACTTCATTTTGTCTTGATTGGACTCTAATAATGATGGCTTGATACCCAGGGCAGTGCATTTAATTAAAGTTCCAGGTTTTGTGGTTTTGAGCATAGCTCCTCCCCTTTCTAGTTGTCCACACCCCTTCCCATTGGCCCCACCCATTCATCTGTCTCCTGCAGCCCCCCTTTGATTTGAAGTCACCAGCCGCCACTGGGTACAAGCATATATCTGATTCATTTTGGTTTGTCACTAGCTATTACAAACTACACCTCATGCAAAAACAGTTTTGTCATTTGCACAGAGATCTGTTCTACATTTTTTTGTTCTGCATTGTTAAGACCAACTGAAAATTATGGCGCAAATGATGTATGAACATAAGTCACTAGGATGAAAGTTAAGAAATAAACTTTGTTTAGGCATTATTATTTCAAGTAGTTTGCAACAGATTTCTTTCACCTGGCTTAGATTGTGTGAAATATGCAGGAGAGATGGTGATTATAATGGTGATTTTAATTGTGTTTTAAGGAACATTGCTGGCAGTTATTTTCAAATGCCACTTATAGGAGTGCTGGCAGTTATTTTCAAATACCACTTATTGCAGGTAGGATTGAACCATTATTTAAATATAATTTGAATATAAGGATGTTTTAGAACTGCATGCTTTGAGATGAGACAAAGTGCATGTTAGAAATTTTTAGAGCAGTTGCAGTTGCATTTTAGATATTTATTTAATGGCTAAGATGTTACCAGTCATGTGATTTGTATACTTCTATTTAAACTGTGGCAGTTAGTTTGCTTCTGACAGAATCTTGTAAGTTACTCAAGTCTGCTGAACTGTTTTTTTTTTTTATTATGCAGTGTTTTCATTTTATTTTGGAAAAAATAACAAGTAGATGAGAATCTACAATACAGAGGAGCACATGTTTAGTGTGGTTATCCTATTTAAGGAACATTAACACTTCTCATGTGATCAGGAGGGCTTTGAAAGGTCCTGTTAATTAACGTCTGTGCTCTACTGCATAGCCAGTTTAAACTAAAATATGTTCCAAGCTCATACCACAACTTAGTCCCACTTTATCTACTGTACAAGATACCTGCATACCACTGCGACCCCCCCCCAGCACTCACCTGTTTAAAAACCTTGCCTGTTTGTCTCTCTCTGCCACCAATAAGTTAGTCACTACCCTAATGCTAACTTTCTTAGTTAGCTATACTCTCTTGTTTTCTGTTTGTGTTTTCTTTTACATGTTTTTATCATACTGCAAATACCTGTGTATACCTCGCTGTAACATCTTTTATTTACCTCTTTGTCTACACCTCCCCACCTCTTCTACTTACCTGCTGACTCTCACTGTGTGCTCCTTACTGTTTTGCCTCCTGACCTGTTGATTGTTTTTTGTGGTGACTGCCGTTCCTGGCCCAGAATACCCCTACACTTTCCTGTCTTTCACACTCTGCATATACTACATTTCCCTGCATCCCTCTCTCTCTCTCTCTCTCTCTCTCTCTCTCTCTCTCTCTCTCACACACCCATAATCCTCTGAGGCATTTAAAACTCTTAGTGCTTTTGTGCCATCTTTTCCTTTTTCTATTGTCTATGGCTTCTTCTTAGTGGTGTACAGGTCCCTAATTTACTGATTTTAACAGCTTTTCACTTGTACTCAGCATTTAAACTGCATTTACCTCACTTGGAAGGGCTATGTATGCTGCTACAACTTATTTGTGGGACTTTGGTAAGCACCTTAATGACTATTTGCTAAGTCATGTCTTGGCTGAGTTATTGTTGCCTCATGCCACACAAGTGAAAGGCTGTACATAAATTGAAATAGGTTACTTTACCTGCCTTTGGACATATTATTTCTGCTCAAGTAGTAGTTGTTCTATTGTACTGTGTTACCATATTTCTGTAGATTTCTGTTTGTACCTCTTTAGCAGTGTTAACTGGTGACAGTGAGTTTGTAGAATCTAGTTATTGCATTATTGGGCATTTACCTTACACAGTGACTACTTTATGGCATAACCTCTATGTAAAATACATTAGTAGCAGCCTATTGGATATGAAGTATAGCTTATTGTTTTTTTATTTAATTCTAAGTTCAGTCGCCATGAGACTGCCAATTGTTATAACTGCTTAACCTGGGTTGTACAATTCAAGAGTTATTCTAGCTGCACTCAATGTTAAATTATAGAACTTCTGCTTAGCTATATTCTCATATCTTAATTACATGAATTATTTCAACTACAAAACAGCACAAGTTGACTAGTAGAATTACAGCAGGCATTTTTATTGACATGGTTGTTTTAACACTAAGACATCAGGGTTAATAGTTTACCATTGTTATGTGAAAGTGTTATAGTGGAAGTAAGTCACTGAACTTTTGTCTCACATTTTTACTGCTCTAATCTGCTCTAATCTGTAAAGTTAATAACATATGTATGTTATTTATTTATTTATTTATTTATGTATTCATGTTTTATCTTGACTAACTCCTCTCTAGCTGTTATCAGTAGTTGCTTATAGTACCTCTGTTATTTTTGTTTTCCCTTAGCTTTTATACTCAACACACTCTATCCCCTCCTTTTTCCCTAGGTTTTAAGAGCAAAGTGTCTTCCCTTCCGGATTGCTTCTACCTTCTTTACAGATACTGCTCCAACTCATGGAAAAATTATTGTGCTCTACTGCATAGCCAGTTTAAACTAAAGTATGTTCCAAGCTTATCCCACAAATTACTCTTACTTTGTCTACTGTACAGGATACCTGCATACCACTGAGCCCCCCCCCCCCAACACTCACCTGTTTAAAGACCATGCCTCTTTGTCTCTCTCTCTCTGCATCAATAAGTTAGTCACTACCCTAGTACCAACTCTCTTAGTTAGCTATACTCTCTTGTTTTCTGTTTGTGGTTTCCTTTTAACTGTTTTTATCTTACTATGAATACCTGTGTATACCTCCCAATAACATTTGTCCCTCTCTGTCTGCACCTCCCAACATCTTCTACTTACCTGCTGACTCTCACTGTGTGCTCCTTACTATTTTCCCTCCTGGCCTGCTGATTTTTTTTTGTGGGGACTGTGGTTTCCTGGCCCATCCCTCTCCATTCACCCTCGTTACACTCGGGCTCATTCTGCTCCCCTACCCACCCTCCATATAATATCCTTTATACTCCTCTTCATTTCACAGTCCCCTCTTCCACTTTCCACCCCTTCCTTTTTTTGCCACACCCCACTCCTGCATACCTCCCCCCTCTCCTTCTGCAAACCCTTGACACCAACCACTTCTTTCTGTGTACTGATTTCCCCCTACTAGTTAGCTATCCTTTACTTTCCTACAACCTCTCTTCTAGGCCCAACTTTTACCTCCCTCTTAACTACTGACTCTCCTTACTGACATGTCTTTTTCAATCCAAGCCTTTCTTCTATTGCCTCCCCTTCTCCTCCTATGCACTCTTACCTCATATAACTTTCACCTAACTCCAACTTACTTTCATCCTCCTAATACTGATGCCAATGTTTTCACGCAGCCTCTGCAATGTTCCCCTATCTACTCATCTATCTTTCCTCCAAATACTATCCTTCCCAGAATAAAAATACCCCCTTCCCCTACCATCTCTTTAGAAAATAAAATAAAGCACCTACTATACAAACATTTCCTCCCTAAGTCTCTCACCCAAATCCTGGCCCAAATCCTCCCCTCAGTCAGTAAAGATAACTCCCCTAACCAACCCTACACTACTCCCCAAAAAAAGCAAGTATCTTTTTACTTCATGAATCTTAGAAGCATCCTAAACAAAATGAGTGAATTCCATGCCTGGATGGCTAACCACACCCCTGATATAGTCACCCTGACTGAAACCTGGCTGAAGTCACAAAACCGTGACAGTAATATCCTCCCCCTGGATATAATATTCTTAGACTAGATTGACAAAAGAAAAAGGGAGTAGACTGGCCATTATATATTCAAACCATCTTACTCCTTCAAGTCTAAACCAACCCTCTCCCTCCTTCTCAACTGCTGAACTCCTGACAGCTAACTTTAAACTTAACAATTATACCACTATCACAGTTGTAGCTATCTACATTCCCCCCTGGAGATAACATTACCCCTCTAGAAAACATTTTCTCTTACCTTTCTGAAAACATCCAAAATGAAACTATTCTTCTTGGGGATGAAAATATTAACTGGCTAACTCTTCAGTCCTCAAACACTACTTCATGCATCAACTGACATGGCTTTGTACAACTTTTCTCAACCCCAACCATACAAACAGATCACATACCCCCAGCACTCTCATCAGTTGGATTTTAGTCACAGATCCCCACAAATACCATAACCCTGAGACACTACCCGACTTCCTAAGTGATCACTCTCCTGTGAAAGTTCTTAGATACACTCCTCATTTCACTAGGCATCATAGATATATAACCTGTTGCAAACTATCCACCTTCTATCTTGAGACTTTTAATGCACTCTTTCAACTCTACTTTTCATAACATCCTTAACTCTCATGCTCCACCCTGCACTGTTTGCATCAAATCTAATATATTACCTTGGCTTACCAATGCCACCCGTACCATAATGAAAACTAGAGACAGGGCTTAGAAAAGGTGGGTAAAAAGTAAGCTCACTTCCCATTTGCAAAAATATAAAGAACTAAGAAATCAGGCAAAAAAACACATTCACGGAGACAAAAGGAACTTCTACTTTAACCCCCAGCTGCCCAAAAAACAGATCCCAAAAAATGTGGGAACTCTATAAACCAAATCCTGCAATCTGGCAACCCTTCCTCTTCCAACCCCTGCCCAAACAACTCAGCAGAAGAAACAGCTACCTCATTCAATTCCTATTTCATTGAATCCATATCTAAGTTGATAAATTCTTTCTTCTCTACTACCAACTCCATTAATGTTTCCAAATCCTCTCCTACTCTCAACTCCTCTACCACTTTCTCTATTACAACTGTACCTACTAACTATATAAAATCCTTGCTCTCTAAACTTAAACCCTGCTCTGCTTCTGCTGGCAACCTGCCTCCCTATTTCCTACAAATTGCTGATGAATCCCTTGCCTTCCTTGTATCAATCCTAATAAATCGCTCCATCTCAGAATCTAAGGTGCCATCTATCTGGAAAGAATTCTAAACCATACCCATTCACAAAGGAGGTAACTCCACGACATTGCAAACTTCAGCCCCATCGCAATCCTCTCATCACTCTCAAAAATACTGGACAAATGCATGCACAAGCATATCATGAAATACCTTCTTCAGGAAAACTTGCTCACTCCTGCACAGCATGGATTTCACCCTAAACATAACACTCCAATTGCCCTTATATCCTTCATTAATACTATTTCTCTAGCCAGAGACAATTATAAGTTAATCTCCTGCATATTCCTTGACCTTTCAAAAGTCTTTGATATGGTCTCTCACCCTCTTCTGATGAACAAACTGGATAATCTAAACTTCTCTGCCTCTACTACTACCTGGGTTTTCCAGCTATCTCACTGACCATCTATAGTCAGTGAGATCTTCCTGTCAAAATGAGAGTCCCCCAAGGATCTATCCTTGGCCCATTAATATTCAATATATTCACTAATCTACTCTACACTTCCTGTCCACAGTCATTCCTTGTACAATATTCAGATGACTCCACCATCATAACCACCACCAAAGATATTCCCTCTGACCTTATCTCTGTAACTCAAGCATATTTTAATTCAGTCAAATCCTGGCTCTGTGACAACAAGCTAATTTTTATTCCTAAAAAGACAAAATTCTTACTATTTCTCCCAAAGAACTTCACCCACCTTAAATCTACATTTTCTGTACTGTCCCTCAATAACACCCACATTAACGTTGAACTTAGTACAAAACTACTAGGATTAACACTAGATGATCAACTCAAGTTTGATCTACATATAAGCGAATGCATCAAAAATACAGACCAAAAACTGGGCCTTCTTTATCGAAACAAAAAGTTTCTAACAAAGCAAAAATAACCCTTAATCATGCGTACCTCCTACCTAGCCATCTATATAGCTGCAAAATTCTTACCAATCTTAACTTTACACTACTAACTAAACTAGAGTCTACCTACAAGAAGGTTGCCAGATTCGTTGCCCACCAAACTTATACATCGCATCATTGGCTTTCACTAAGATACCTAAACTGGCTGGAATTACCTCACCAGCTTCTACTCTCTCAACTACAAAAAAAAAAAATCACTCAGTACTACACATGAAATCCTTCTGCCCTAGCCTATCTCCCCTCATCTCTCAATATTCTCCCATTAGGTCCCTACATAGCTCTGACCTTAACCTACTACAAATATACAAACCTAAGACTAAAATCAGCTGCAACCTCTACAGCTACAATCCTACCATATCATGGAACAAATTACCACTAGAAACCTGGTCCCTCAAACATCCAGATAAATTCAAAACTGCCACTAGAGAGCACCTCCAAACTCATTGGTCCTGCCTCTGCACTCTTCCTCCCCGATATAGACCTCTACATATGTAATCACCAAAACTTCAAACCTTTTTTAGCTCGTAAACCTCTTCAAAGTATCAGTCTTCTTCTCCATCTCTTATCTCCATTTCTAATGTCAGGTATCTCATGAAATAACTACATGCACTATGAGCTCTTGTCACTGTTTAGTGAAAATGTTTGTATTGAATAATTTATTTTATGTATGCTTATGTTTTTTTCCACTCTTATCTTTCTGATAAAATGTATTCCATTGTATGTATCCATTGTCACCTGCTGACACTGTTAACACTAAAATTGTAAAACTGTGGAGTTTTTCTCCCCAGGCCTCCACTGAAAAAGAGCTACTTAGTTCAGTTGGACTAACCTGGTCAACAAATGTAAAATAAAATAAATAAATAAATGAATAAATAATAAATAATAAATATTAAACTCTTTTTCTATTAAAGATTTGAAACTGGCATCATAAGGAACAAACTGTGAGACCAGAATCAAATATAACTGTGTTTTTCATAGTATGTAAGAGACGTTTTGTGCTGGACCTATTTAGCTTCCAGTATTTATTCATTGATAATGTTTGTAAGTCTTAGGCAGTCTGAAATATCAATTAAAAGGGAAGTCAGAGTTAAAATTAATTAATAAAATGGGGGACAATATATACTTAATTACAGCTGTCATGTTAAGTATAGGGAAATATGAATCATATGGTTTAGGCAGGTCAATATTATATTCTCGAAAGCTAACAATGTCGAATCTGACATTGTCGGCACGAGAATATCGAATGCTCAGAATCTCGAGCATGTAAACAGAAATCTCCGTAAAGGGAGATTTCTGTTTACTGTAATGTAGTGCAGTCTCGGAGTTGGTATATTAAGTAGCGGGGGGTGTGGGGGTGCAGGGGGGCTTGCCCCCCTGCTTAAACCCGTTAGGGTAAAAATTTTAAGTTTTGATTTTTTCTTTTTCAAAGTTACAGAACTTTGACAATATGTTAATATGGCTGTTCCATAACTTCAGTGTTATAATATAGACCCGTTTAGGCATGTAATTGAAGAGCAACTTTTAGTCTTTCATTATTAAAGTATTTGCTAAACCAATGTTTGTCAGCCTTTTGGTTAAGTTCAAGAGTAAAGATTGAAAACTAGTTGGATTGTACATGCCAAAGGTAAAATAGCATTTTGCTAACACTTCAGGATAACACAGTTATAGTAGTTTGAATCTTCCCACCCCCATAACAATTTGCAAAGCTGAGTGATATGTTTCATGTTGTGAGGGTTATATTTTGGAATGCTTTATAGATGGAGTATTATTCTTGTGAAACTGAAGAAAATAAATAGATGGGAATACAATGCAAAATAAAATATAACACTGGAATGGAAAAATCTTTGGAAGCATAAACTCTTCATAGGAACAGGCAAAGTGACATCTCCTCGTGCGATGACTAACCTTTAATCATGTAGTATAGCTTATAAACTGGCTGATTTTAACACAAAGCATGTCCAAGTCACAGACTGCTAAATCACTGTAATCTGTTTGACAACTTGTAAGTCAACATTTCACAGCACTGCACAACACAAGCAGACAATGCAGTTGTTATAAGTACTGAGTCCTGGTCGTGAAGCTTCTCAGTGCTTTGTAACTGCTCAGCAGTGTATCCACCAAGAGTAATATCTGATTCATCCTCTTCTATATAAAGTATGCACACTGAACACTGTCCTAAATGAGACACTTACTGTCATGACTTTGACAGTACTGTTAATATTTCAGGCTCTGCTTCGATGATAGCCACATTTGTACAAGAATGACTACATACCAGTTTGCCTGCTGTCTACTTGTATGTAAAACTAGTGGCAGCCTCTAGAGAGGCAACAAGATATTTCACATAAAATGCACCAAATGGCTTAGGATACAGTCAATTACATACAGAAGGATAGCTTAAATTTCCAAAGTCTGTATGTTCAAATTAGATCACGTGCACTCTGTTTACTTATATCTTACAATCATTAGGGACTGTTAGCTGGCACTGATCTTTAGCTGACAAGTGACAAATGTGTGTGACTGTGTGGTCTCTGACTGTGACCTGTGTACTCTTTTGAAAACTATGAATAAGTGTCCCAAGAACACAAACCTGAATAACAGGCATTTTTGCTTCTTTGTAAGCATTTACATTGTACTAAAATTAATCAGTCACTTCCCTTTGTCACAAAGTTTAATCAGATGTCTGTATCCACAGTGGTTCACTTACTTTCATTCATCCACATCCACATCGCAAGAGTATTTTTATTAGAAATGAAGTATATGACAGCTCTTAACAAAGTGCTAGGTTTACTTATATGCATGTATGTATCTATTTATTTAATATTCGCTAACTGTGTAGGTAGGCTGGTCCAAAGACCATTTTCAGCCATGAACAGGGAGCTTGACATATAATGAAAAAATACACATACATACATTCATAAAAGTAATTGTAGATATAATGTCCAAATGCTTGCAGCAGACATTATACATAGTGACTAGAAATGAAAGAAAGAGACAGTAACTGCAATGATGTGAGGTAGTGTCAGCTCTGCCAGAGGAGTAGAGCAGTGCATGTGTAACATATGCCAGCATAGTAAGATGGAGTTTTGTAAAGAATTATATTTCATTTGAATATCAGACTGATTTGTACAGATGCTTGTATTAAAATGTATTTGTAAAGTTGCTTGCATTAAAAATGTATCAACAGTGGGTCCTGCTGGATAGAAAAGAAATATACATGTATGTCAGACTGTATTGTTATAACTGATGAACTGTATATATTTTAACAGAGTATACTGGAAGGGAAGGAGTTACGCTCAGCCCCACTAACATTAAAGAATATAGCCTGAAATTAAATGACTTAGTTTCCATAAACATTCTATTTCACAGGTCTGAATACTGCCAGAGAATAGTTTGTTAGTTTCTGCAGGAAAGGTGGAAAAGACAGAATTGTTTTACAGTTTCCAGATGCTGTAATAAACCTTAGCTAAAGTTCTGTGTGTGCATTGTGACACATCAATGCCAGATCTTTGCTCAGTTTCTAGTGAGGGGGTAGTGTGGGAGTCACAGACTCAGGTGAGCAGATGTGATATCATTCTGTATCCAGCACTGAAATTGTATTTGAATACTAGGGAGAGATGTAAGGTGTGCACTACGTTTTTGGACCTGACAAAAGACACTCATCCACTTTCACCCTGCCTTGCTTTAGTAAGTAACTAAGGAACAGTAATTCTTCAATTAGTTGGAAAATTATAATGAGATTAGCTAAATGTAGTTTTTTTTTGTATCTGTCTGAGTCTTTCCATGGGTGTTGTTTTTTATATTTCATGTGACTGAAACTCTGGTGTTTATTGTAAATATATATTCAGTATTTTCATGTTTTTTATTATTAACTATATCTAAACCTTTCATTGTGGCTGGTCTTTTAGAAAATATTTAACCACCATGCATATCTAACACCTCATGCTTATTGTATATGCCAGCTCCAAGACTGCACAATAGCGAGGTGAGGGCAAAGTCCTTTACCACCCTGTATCATAGTCCCATAAAATAAACTGTCAGTAAAATCTCCATTGAAAATAACTTTGTCATATGAGTATATTCTGTTATTCACAGCCTGAAAAATCATTTGCCCATACAAACTTCTGCTGTTTCAGACTGCAACAATGTGTGTGTGTGTGTGTGTGTGTGTGTGTGTGTGTGTGTGTGTGTGTGTGTGTGTGTGTGTGTGTGTGTGTATGTGTGTGTGTATGAAGCAAGGGTGTCAGCAATCTCAAGATGTGTTGCACTGTGACTTTGGCAACATCTTCTGTCTTCCATCAAAGATGCCAATGAAAATATGTAGATAAAAAGTGGGAGTTATACACAAGCAAACTAAATGTAGGGAAAGCTGATATGTATGGATAACACAGAAAATAGAAGTGGAGTGGGTTTGAATTTTGAGGGGATTTATGGGTTAAATAAAGCATACATAGAGCTGGGACCACTGTTGTTTAACAGCTGTACTAGCAGTGCAAGGAAATTAATCCAGAACAAAATGCACATTTTGCTGAATGACAAGGGAAATCTGCAAAACATCAGTGATGGAGTACAAGAAAACTGGGGATTTATAAACAATAGTCATGAGAACAGCAAACACTGATTTTCTTAAATGGGGAAATAGGGCAAGTGTGGTCGTATTGATGGTGACATAGTTCACTGAAGGGAAAATAAAACTGATGCAGAGTGTGATAAAAAACAGATTCTGGTACCCAAAAGAGTGTCATTTGACAGTAGGGAAGGAAACTGCTGCTACCGTTCATGTAGTTCGATTTTTATCAGGGTCTGCATCAAGAGTATACAGTTCATATTAGACAACAATGGAAGTGAGGAAGTGAGGTAAAGCAATGCAAAACTGCTAATGTTTTTTTTTTTTTTTTTTTTTTTTTTTTTTTTTTTAAGGTTTATGCAGAAAAGGCAAGGTGAAACATTAACAGCTTGTTTTTAGTGGTACTCATTGCTAGGAGTCCATAAGTAATACAATAATGTTACAGCAACAACTAACGAGATATGTAGAACTGTATGACAAAGAGATTAAGGATATGTTAAACATATCAACAAAAAATATCTGCATAGTCTCTCTAATCAGATTTTTTTCCTACTCACTTCTGACTCTGTAAACCCTGTGTCATTGCGATCCATCTTTCATTTGCCCTTAATCCCTATTTACTAATGATTCTGCAAGCTGATATCATGTATCTGAAAACTCCAGCCAGTTAAAGTATCACAACATTAGCTGCTGGACTGAATATGATGTGCCAAAACCTCAGAAGTCTGGTGTAACCCAGCATATCTTTGACATGCACACACAGACAGGATAATGTTAAGGTCTAGTCAACTTAACCTATGATTAAAAAACATCAGTACCATTTTTCTCTGCTACTTTAGTCCATCGCTGAATCACATTTAAGGAAAAGCTGCTTCTAAATGTCAGTTAATGTTTATTTTTAATTAAATTAGGAATGTAGGCTATAATGTGAGCTGAAATGCATATCCTGCTGGCATATTTAAGAGTGTAATGAAGTGGTATATTCAGCATGGAGCATGCACTGTTGCAGTGGCAGTTGACAACCTGCTGAAAAGCTGGAGATCTCTAGCAAATTTAACATATGCATGCTGACTACTGCATTGCCGGTGGGCATGACAGTTTTATGGGTTGGCATTATAAGGATAAGATGCCTACTGTTCTGTGTCACATTATCTCCACACTTCATTTTCATGTACTATCCAGCCTGTTTTCAGTTACCTGGCCTCCTGTTCAAAGCTTATAACCAATTACAGCTAACAAAGTACCCTTTAATTATAAGAGTAACAAGAAGAAGATCATGGCGCTTATCTTACGGCCAAGGAACCAAAACACACTCAGGCTACTCCTCACACAGACTGGTATAACTACCAATCTGTCTATATTAGATACAGATAAAGATATGTATATGTATATTTATAATTTTACTAGGGGACACTTTCTACTATTTCTTTAATGAATGATAATGACTGATACGCTAATCACAGTCAGATCATTTGCAGATTATTTTGCAGAGGTAACATGATTTGTGTTAAAAGAGTTTTCTGTGACATTTTTTTTAATATTACAGCAGCTCTAACCACTGTCAACAGTTTATTCAGTCTGGAGTTAAGTTTCTCTTTTGTGCAACGGCAGCAAACAACATCCTTATTTTGATTCAGTTTGTGTCTTGCTTTATTACAATGAAAATGATATGTATGCTGCATATGTGTGTGCGCATGTATTGTGCACATATATATATATATATATATATATATATATATATATATATATATATATATATGTGTGTGTGTATGTGTGTATATACACATACAGATCCCTATCAGTTGATCAAGTTTTCAGAAACTTGAAATTCATACGGTTGAGACCATATGATTGAGTTTTTGAAAACCCAAAGTTTTTGAATAGAGTTCATGGTACAGCGAGGATTGGGAAATTTACCATTTTCTTCACTGTAGTGTGATCTTGGAGTTGGCATAAATAATTTTGAGGGGTGGGGGAGGTGCAGGTAGGGCTTTCCCCCCTGCATAAACGTAAAAAAAAAAAAGTAGATTATTTATTTATTTATTTATTTTTTATGTTTGAGTTTTTGGAAACTTGATCATATGCTCTTGTCTGTATGAATTTCAAGTTTCTGAAAACTCGATCATCTGACAGAGATCCATACATACACACACATACACATGCACACCCATATATACACAGTAAATGTGTGTGTGAGTGTGTGAGTGTGTGAGTGTGAGTGAGTGTGTGAGTGTGTGAGTGAGAGTGTGTGTGTGTGTGTGTGTGTGTGTGTGTGTGTGTGTGTGTGTGTGTGTGTGTGTGTGTGTATTCATACATATGTGCAGAGATGGCTCGTGTTCAAATGGGGCCCTAGGCAGGGTAATGCATCATGGCACCCCCTCTGCCACAGCAGCCCCACCCCAGCAGCAGCCCCCTAGCCATTTCACTGTACCATTACTTGGCTATTTCTTCCCAGTAACCATAAATACTATTCAAATCTGTCAGCGAGCATACTATTTTTTTTCTTAACTTCTACAATTATTACAGGTGTTTAACACTTTTATGTAAAATTTTATAGCACAAACACTGATAGTCATCTGCTAAACAAAACAATATAGTCTCACAATGAAAACAGACTTAACATACATGAACAGTAAGCTTCTCTAACCCCTGAAATTCATATTCATTGAAATAGCTTTCAAATCCACAAACAAAGAAAATGTATCTGGTTAGTGGCAGATTACATTTATAAAGGAATTGAATGTGTAAGGTACTTTGTTCTGAAGAAGATCATTGTAAATAAAGTGAGTGAAAGTGCTTAACTTGATATTCACGGTCCTGCTGTTGGATTTTACTGTTTCCTTTCTGGTGTCATTTTATCTTGTTTGAGTTTGTTTGGTTTTTATTTTTGGCAGATTATGTTTACCTTTAGACTGTTTTCAAACCATAGGCCCCTTGCACACATGTTTAGGACCATGCATACATGCATGTGTTGTTTGATGCACCATCCTAACTGTATTAAATTATATTCCTTATATAAGTTAGCACTATTTGTTAGAGTGCATTGTAGGCTTAAACATTTTTCCAGTAAGCAATGAAATAAAACGTCTGAAACAATAATCACAAAACTACCCATTACAGAACATTTCAACTATGAAAGGCCAATCAAACTGCTGTCATTAAAATCCACCAATACCAGTCAATATACACAAACTCTGCAGAAGTAAACGTCATCTGAATAATTCCACTATAACTAATCAAGATGTTGCTGCTGACAAACAACTTTACATTTCAGTGTTTCATGTACACATTTAGTGCCTGCTGCCCTTGATGAATAAATTGCCCTTGTTACATTTAAAAAAAAATTGGTAAGTTGGTAATACTGCAATAGGGAATGGCTGTCAAACCAACAACAGGTCATGTTACTAGGCATCTCATCCAAATGACAACAGACGTAGGAGTGCAGCACCCCATCTCCTCTTAAAGGGTACTGCAATATCAGCACTGCATCTACATGATGTGGGAATAGAACCCACAGCCTTCCACATCAAAGTTGAACATGATTCCTGATGTGTTATCAAATTTTATAGTGCAAACACTGATGTTGGCCATTTGCAAGCAAAACAGTTACACATCGAAAACAGACTTAGCATGAGCAACATTAATCTTCTTTTCCCTTGAAACTCAGCATTCCTTGAAAATGCACAGAAACTCAACAGTCCTTCTAAATGCACAGAAACTCAATAGCCCTTGGAAATGCACTAGAACTCAACATTCCTTGAAAATGCACTGAAACTCAATATTCCTTGAAAATGCACTGAAACTCAAAATTCTTTGAAAGTACACCAGCTGATGATAGTTTGATAGATGGTGTAGAGGATTTAGGCTTTAGTCTCCTTGATCAGGGTACAGGGTTTGAGATCCTATAAGTTAAGCAATCTGCATCCTTAACTGGGACATTCCACACACAATCACACATACACACACACACACACACACACACACACACACACACACACACACACACACACACACACACACACACACACACACACACACACACACACACACACCACTAACCCATTCAGCATGTCTCTGTGTTCCCTTGTAATCTCCACAAAAATCATGTGCTTGCTTGTCTCTTTCATACTAAATGCTCCACTAGAGTGTTTAAATGTGCATGCATCTTTTAGTATGATGTAAGCGTAGCTGCTACTAGAAATGTAACTGCATACAGAGTGCATTCTTAAAGAAGAAAGGCAAGTTTTCTAGCAGCTCCCCAGCCAGTGGACCCCTGCAAGCTAGTGGGACCTAGGCAGTTGCGTAGGTCACCTGGTGCTGAATCTAGCTCTGCATACGAGTGCAATAATTTACCCAAATCTCACTAGGTCGAGATGAGAACACTGAATGTTCACTTAAACAAACATTCACATCACCAGAATTTTAATCAGGAAAGGGAGGTGCTTGGCCAACATTCAACAGCAAACATACTGACATATGTCAAACTCACCCATGGGCTTTGCCCCCCAAACCCCCCTAACTATATATACCAATTCCAAGATCGTACTATAGTGGGAAAAAGGGCAAATTTTCCCATGTTGGCCAACTGCCTCATTTCCCTGTTTAAAATTCCATTGATGTGAATGTTTGTCTAAGTGAACATTTGGTGTTGTCATCTCAATCTAGTGAGATTCGGGTAAGGGGTATTTTGGCAATTAGAAGTAGACCCATATGTACATATATACATAGATATAGATAGATAGATATAGATATATAAATAAAGATCTATAGATATCAATTTATATAGATATATAAAATACACATCAACACACACTCAGAGAAATCTAAACACCCCTCCTTCCTAAGCGTTATTTCTATCCCTAACCTGAAATACATAAACAGACTCCATACCCTTGACAAATACAAATACTACATTAACTCTATCCCCTAACGTAGCCTTACTCTACCTTTATCTTATAGACACACACACACACACACACACACACACACACACACACACACACACACACTCTCTTTCAACCACCTAATGTGACTATTATGGTATATTTGAAACTTTCAGCACTAGGCTGCAAAAGAAAGCCATAAGACTAAATTACCATACACCAAGGAAAATATACACATTCTGCAACATTAGTCCTTTTAGCTATCAACATTACGTACCTTTGACACTTCCCACTGGACAAAACTGCTTTTAAACAAACTGATGTTTGACAAAACATTGGGGATTCATGTATCTATATCTATCTATGTCTATATCTATCTGTCTGTCTGTCTGTCTGTCTAAATATATGATCCCAGCCACCACCAAAGCTAGAGCATGTAGTAAGCCCCAAGTATGTACCTTGTATTGTGACATTGACAAGGAGGGTAAGAGTTTCACCTCTTGAATGCTTTTCAGGAGCGGGAATGACTGTCATTGCAGTTCCACTAGGTGTGGCCCAGTGAAAAATTTCCTTTGATACAGGATCATGGACTGCTTCTTCCAATTAATGGTCATCCTTAAGGACTTCATCCATGGAAACATCCACAGGTCAGCCACCTTCAGGAAGTCCATGGATGCAATCAGTGTTTCCAGAAATAATCACTGTATGGCTTTAGCCACAACAAGAAACAACTAAACAAAGATTCTGGGCACTGAGAATCAAAATGGAGGAGTGTCCTGCATGAACAAAAATACTAAGGTGCTACAAGGTATCCATGATCTTAAGTAACACCATACACACTCATTGCAGGAGCAAGGTATGACCTCCTGTATCAAGAACCATCTGTACTACCTGTGGTGGTTGAAATCATTGATGGTCATATGAGCCTTAGCTATTAAAATTACCTCACACGTGCACACCTTCAAATGCTCCTTAAAAGAGTACTTAACCAAATCATTGAACTGCCCAGTAATAGTACAGGGTGAAGCACTAATTCATCTCTTTAACTCTCTTCTTCCCATCTCTTCCTTCCTATACATCTTACTCCCATAACTTTCCCTCTATTTTTCTCATCACCTCCACT
This sequence comes from Protopterus annectens, assembly GCF_019279795.1. Taxonomy (NCBI): domain Eukaryota; kingdom Metazoa; phylum Chordata; order Ceratodontiformes; family Protopteridae; genus Protopterus; species Protopterus annectens. The sequence continues at coordinate 684,205,243 of NC_056728.1, read as the reverse complement.
ACTTTATCCTACCTTCTTCTCACATTACTCCCTACCTCTTTCACCAATTCAATTATGATCTTGTATCCTTCCTATCCTCTTAATGGATAGACTTCAAATATGTTATTTCTCTCTCCTTTTGCATATCCTGCTGTTAATTTATCCATATGATGAAAATCATGTTTCTCCTAGATATTGTATCAAACGTGTAATTTGTGACTGAATGTTATGATGATATAATGTCCGCTGAGTCTTTGCATTCTGTTAAAAAGCAATGATTTATCCATGTGTATCTGGAGCTTTTTTCCCTGGGCCTCTGTTGAAAATGGATACATTATGACCCAGTCAGAGTTTTCCATTAAATAAATAAATAAATGAATACATTGAGATCCAGAAAGATAAAGCAACTTGTCTGTACCCCTCAGGATGAAGAAAAGTTTGGAGTAAAACCTGATCTCATCCGGACATCCCTGGAATTTATTGTTCAGCTTGAAGTGAGGAACGTCTGTTCTTGTTTTTTTTTTTTTTTTTTTTGCTGCCCCAATCTGGTCTGAAGAATAGGGATTACTGCCCAGGGCACCAGACCTTGCTACAACTCTGTCTAGAACTTTGACTACAACATACAACATACTTGCCTTGTACAAATGGCTGTAAGTTCTTCTACATAGCTTACTATCTTCCTCACAAATTATATAGGATCTTAGAAATACTGTTGTAGTAGCAAATTTAGTTTCAGGCTGCATACTTTCCCATGGCTTGCAGTTTTTTACTTAATCTCCAAATTGTAAATCAGGTAACCTTCTACAGTTTCTGTCATAGCAGTATTTCTGTCTGCTAATTCCTTTCCAACAATTCTTTCACTTGTTGATTTTCTGGCATGAATAATGTAGGTGAGGTAGGAAATCTGCTTTACAAACATCTTGTCAGTCAAGAGCTGAGCTGGTGATAGACTAAAGTTACTGAAGTGGAACATTCTGATTTTTCACAATTGTAAGGTGGCAATTCTTATAACTTTGGCTACAGCTCTGTTTCATTAAGCACATAACTGTTTGGACAGTTGACTCCACTTGTCCATTTGAATGTGAATAGAATGGACTGGATGCTACATCTCTTAATTCATATTCATACACAAATCTTCTGAATTCCTGGCTTGCATATTATGAGCCACTCTCAGATATTAGAATGTCAGCCTCTCTTGAGACAATAGGTTTTAATACATTAATTATACAGTACTTATTATGTTTATCAGTATGATTGTTTATTTCAGAGAAATTAAAATAATAGTCCACAATCTGAGATAAAAAAACTTTTCAGAAATGAAATAAATCTGCACCCCCTCTGCTCCATTGACAGTCTGGAACTGGGCATGCTAGTATCTCTTAGCTAGCATAATTCTCACAACTTGTTCAATGGGAGTTGGCATGCTGGGCATCTTATGCTTCCTTTGTGCTTTACTATTCACAAATGTGACTCTTGTATAACCTCAAGCATTTCTTTTCCCAATAGATTGGGAAATTAGTAACTACTATTTTGTCACTTTTGAACATTAATCCTTGGAAAGCACATCTTTCCTTCTTTAATGAAAACTATGGCAGAATTTCTGTCCTAATCAATGATTGCTACTCATGCTTGCTTTTCACTTTAATGTCTTTCAGTAATTACATTGCTAAATAGTTGTCAGTATACCTTTGAAGTCCTTTTGCATTTCTACTGTCATTGTTAACTGTGACATTACCCAAAGAATCACTGGTTCTTGTTTTGCCAGTTCTTCATGCTTCTATGATAAATATACTCAAGTTAATGTATTTCAATTTGTATTTCATTACCTGGCATACCTCTCAACCTCTTAGAGCACGAAATCTGGACAAAGCCATAAAGAAAAGTAGGACAAAGGCACAAAAATAGAGACAATTTTTAACTATTGCTCTTACAAACGTAGAAACTTGATAGAATAACAGATTTTGCATCAGCATAAATGTTTTGAAGGGTATGAAGTCTGGAATGCAAATGCCTGTCATTATTTTCTAACTTTAATCTTTAATGATTTGCCACTAATTTGCCAGAAAACCATAAATTTATGAAAAACGGACCAAACATATGAGGCAAAAATCTGGACATTCTGTAAAAATCTGTACAGTTGAGAGGAATGTTACCTGGTCTACTATATTTCAGGTTCATTTCACATTTCTGTAGATAAAGCAACATTCTTGCAGTCACAAAGGTACTTTGGACAAGTACATTCTGAATAAAATATTTTAACAGTTTGTGGTCTGTTGCTATCTGAAGTTTTTTACTGTAGACATAGTCATGAAATTTCTAAAATCTGTATGTTGTTGATAGCAGTTTCTTTTCTATCTAAGCTCATCTCTTTTGTGCATCTGTAAAAGCTCTTGCCCCATATGGAACTGATCTATTGTCTTGCCAAATCAAAGCAGTGATGTTATTAAACACAAATAGTCATTCACACCACAGTATTTTAATAGTGGAATATCAAATATTATTTGAGAATCCCAAAACTCATATTATTCAGCACTCCATTCCTAGACTACATTTTGCCTAGGAGCATAGACCTTTCACACATATTATGCCCAACCTTTGCATCATTCTACACCATTTCTAGAAATTTCTGTAATGTCTAACTGCTCACAGTAATGCACTGAAATGGTAAATATGGTCTAAATTCAACAGAGTTTGAATTGAAAACTAAACACTCAAGATTTGTCTGCCAGACTGACATACTAATCACTGTAGCTAGCTTATTACCACACACGCACACACACACACACGCACACACACACCCACACACGCACGCACACACGCACGCACACACGCACACACGCACACACACACACACACACACACACACACACACACACACACACACACACACACATGCAGATGCCATATATTACAGCAGTGGGGCATCTTTAGGAGAAGACGTGAATTCCACTGCATGTCTAAAGGTGACCATGTCTAGAATCCGCTTGTGCCTTGAGATAGTTCTCCATTGAAGATGAATTCTGAGAACTATTCCACCACAGACAGTTCTAGACTATAGTCAGGACTAGTTTGGAATGCTATGGAACAACTTGTTACCACTCCCACAAGAGGGGAAAACATACTGGACCTGATCATCACCAACATGGGGACTTTATGCTCCAGACCAGAAATGTATCCCTCACTGGTAAGATCAGACCATAAACTAATCTCACTGGATATTCACATCCCGACCCCACCTCCTGCCCAGAAAACCACAGTGAAAAACTTCTCTAAAGCAAATTTCACACTCCTCAAAACCGAGGTGGAATCCTTCAAAGCCCCCGGGCCTGTGGAAAATACAGCCCAGACCGCAGAATCCTTTATAAACGCATTCTATGAACACCTTCAGGAATGCATGGATCATGCAATCCCAAATAAAACCAAGACCCAATCCTCCAAAGGCAGACGTCCTGTCTGGTGGACCCCAGCCATAAACAAACTATACAATAGAAGGAGGAAGCTACTACATGATAGAGCAAAATCCCAAGAAGGGAAGGCATCTCTGATCAATATTAGCAAAAAACTACGGGCACTCATAAAATCGTCTAAGGCCAGCTTCGAGAGAAAAATTGCACAGGACACTAAGGATAATCACAAGGCTTTCTTTAGTTATGTTAGTAACCTGGGTGGAAATTCCCAGATATGCTCAGAATTAGTCCAAAATGACAAAAAATACACCGAACCCACAGACATTGCCAACATGCTAGCTGACAGGTTCAGCACAAACTCCCCCCCCCACCAAAAGGGCAAATATCTATCCCAGCAGAGTGCTGCCCCCCTGACATCTCAGATGCTCAGGTAAGAGCCGCCCTCTCCAAAGCAAAAAACACAGCATCAATGGGACCAGACAGTGTCCCGGGCTGCGTCCTACTTGAACTCCAAGAAGAGCTAAACCCAAACATAAAACTACTGTTCAATCTCAGCCTTACTACAGGATATGTACCCAAAGAGTGGCGTACAGCAACACTGGTTCCTCTTCACAAAGGTGGTGCCTCAACGGATCCTGGAAACTATCGCCCCATAAGCCTGACTAGCTTGGTCTGCAAAGCTATGGAAAGGATCATCATGGACCTCATAAATAAAGATATTGGGGACCTACAGACACTGGATCCTACCCAGTTCAGCTTTGTTAAGGGCAGATCCTGCCTCTTAAACCTGGTCAATTTCTTTGAAACAGTCATCAAGGCCATTGACGAGGGGAAGGTGGTCCACACAGCCTACCTGGACCTCACAAAAGCCTTCGATACAATACCCCACTCGGGCATTATAGATAAGCTTACCAGCTTAAATATAAACCCCTATGTCACTAGATGGGTTGCAAACTGGCTCAAGGACAGAACCCACATGGTTAGAATTGCTGGAGCCATGTCAGACTCCAAACCAGTTACAAGTGGCGTCCCACAAGGCTCAGTCCTGGGACCTCTCTTGTTTGGTATATATTTCTCGGAGGTACAGGCCAACATGGAAGGACTGTGGCTGACCAAGTTCGCTGATGACTGAAAACTGGGTGCCATAATTGACTCTCCAGCTGACACAAGCATCCTCCAAAAGGGCCTCATAGAAACAGATAACTGGTGCCAGAGACACGTGAAAGAAAACAAAAGCTGGATAAACGCCTGGTATACACCTCAAGCGAAAAAAAAAAATGAAAAACCAATAGGTGTCTAAAGGAACGTATCCTTGAACACCTTAGAGATATAAGAAATAAAAAAGACGCAAGTGCTTTAGCAAAACATGTGGAAGAAGAAGATAGGAAACATATTTTTAATTTCATGGTTTTAGAAATAATAAATAAAAGTAAGAGGGGAGGTGATATAAGGAATAAGGTAGAGGGAGCAGAACAAAGATGGATTTTACTACTTCAGGCAGATAGGTCTCCTGGATTGAACAAAGCTAACTTTGGGCTCCTAAAAACAGCTGCAAGCTGCATGACCGGCGAATCATACACCAGTGCCCTGTACGAACACATACACAAATGCTTTCCTCCAAAAAAAGGAAGCCAATCTGGTGGTCCCCTGCTATAAACAAATTCTACAACAGAAGGAGGAAACTGATGCAAAATAAGGTGAAGTCCCAAGCCTGGAAAAACTCCCTTATCAGCCTCAACAAAAAGTTGAGATCCCTCATCAAATCTTCTAAAGCTAGCTATGAAAACAGAATTGCAGCAGATAGCAAAGAAAACCACAAGGCCGTCTATATTTATGTAAAGAATCTCTACGGCAATACCCAGATTTGCTCAGAGCTGTTGCACAATGGCACCTCCTATACTGAGCCAACAGATATTGCCAATATACTGGCCAACAGATTCAGTGCCAACTTTACCCCTCCCCCCCAAAGAATCAATCTCAATACCAGTAGATTGCCAGGCACCCAGTATTACTGCTGCAAAGGTTAAAACAGCGCTGTCCAAGGCCAAGGCCAAGAATACAGCTTCTATGGGACCTGACAATATATCTGGCTGTGTTCTACATGAACTACAGAGTGAATTGGCACCTCACCTGTGTGTCCTGTTCAATCACAGCCTCACCTCAGGCTTTGTCCCTACCGAATGGCACATTGCTACAGTCATCCCTCTCCACAAAGGAGGAGTGACTACAGACCCTGGGAACTAACTCCCCATTAGCCTGACAAGTCTGATATGCAAAGCTATGGAACGCATCATCATGGACCTAATAAACAAGGATATAGGGAATCTCCAAATTCTGGATCCCACATAGTTTGGTTTTGTGAAGGGTAGATCATGCCTGCTCAACCTGGTCGACTTCTTTGAGTCAGTCACCAGAGCTGTGGATGCAGGCAAGGTGGTTCATACAGCCTACCTTTATCTGGCTAAGGCCTTTGATACCATTCCCCACTCAGGAATCATAGAAAAACTCACTAAGCTATGCATCAAACCCTATATCACTAGGTGGGTTGCCAACTGGCTCACAGATAGAACCCACAGTGTGAAAGTAGCTGACTCCAAGTCAGACTGCTGACCAGTTACAAGTGGAGTCCCACAGGGTTTGGTCCTGGGTCCTCTCCTGTTTGGTATCTACTTCTCTGAAGTCCAGGTCAACACAAATGGACTCTGGCTGACAAAGTTCGCAGATGATTGCAAGTTGGGAGCCATAATTAACTCCCCAAGTGATGTTGACATTCTACAGAAAGGCCTCAAATTGACCAATGACTGGTGTCAGAACCATGGCCTTAAGCTCAATGCCAAAAAATGTGTCATCATTCCTTTGGGAAAAACCTGGTTCCCATGAATTACCACATTGATGGTAGTCACTGAACGCAGAAGGTGTCATAAGAGATCTGGGAACACAGGTTGACAGCAACCTCTCTTTTGGCCACCACATTGCCACTGTGGTCAGAAAGTCCTTCTATGTGGCACATCTCATTACTAAGGGTTTTACATCTAGGAAGAAAGAGGTCATTGTCTCACTCTACTCTTCCCTCATTAGGCCAATCATCGAGTACAATGTCCCATTTGGCATATACCTCACTAGACACCTGCAACAACTGGAGAGACTGCAAAAGTACCTCACAAAGAGGATCCTAGGCCTTAAGCAATTGTCTTATATGGACAGACTTAAAAAACTCCAACTATTCTCTGTCTCATATCACCTACTTAGAGGCGATCTCTGCTTGACTTACAAAGCCATGTCTGACCCAGATCTGTTAGAAATGCTACATCTAAAGAAATCCCAATCCCTCCACACTACACACTCCAGAGACCTCAACCTTATTACCACAATATACAGAACAAGCTGGAGGGGCAGGTTCATAACCCAGAGACTGCCCATGCTATGGAATAGACTTCCCATACATGTCAAGAGGAGCTCCTCACTGGTCCACTTAAAGAGAAATCTTGATGAGTGGATGGGAAATAGAAAATTAATCTCGGGGATCACTCAAGTGACTCTACTCGACAGAGGCACTGGAAACTAAGGTCGGGTGGCATGATGCCAGGTTAATCCTATGGGCTAGGCTTGTAAAGGCTCCAGGGCCATTAGCCTAGTACACACCTATGAACCCATGAACCTATGGCTCTCCTTCTCAGAGACAATGATTCTCCGAATCTTCAAAGAAACCAGTTTGTCACAGGCAGTGTGTACAGAATTGCTGAGTCTGCCATGTGCTTCAGAAATATCTTCCTATTGGTACATTATACACATGTAGCTTAAGTTTTCACCAGTTAATAAGCATCTGGATGACATCCAGGACCTGAAACATGAGCCATAGACTAGGTTAGTCTAGCTGTCATGGACCTTAAGACTGGACCAATGATGAGAGTCCACACTCCCAAGTATGTAATAAGGGATCAATACGTAGGATTAGAGTTCTTGACCAAGGATTCCAGCTGACTGTTTAGAAGTTGGGTGGTGCAGAACCTCAGGATGCACCTTCTATGGTGAAAGCTGATGGTGCATCATCCCCAGTTCCAGGATCTTCAAGTTGACAGGAGTGAGCTCACAACTGGAAGCACCCTGGGACCTGGTTGAACCCTGGTCTTCATTTAGGAAGGTTCCAGTCTGTATTGAATTGATGGTCTTTGCACAGGCCTGTGTCTGTTAAGTCCTTGCAGAAAAGCACAAAGAAGATGGTATGGGATTTTAGAACAATGGATTACATTATGATATGCTAGAGAAGTGGTCAAGGATTAGTTTGAAGAACTGGGCCATACTGAGGGAGAAAACCAAGTAAAGGACGGGCCAGGGACACAGCACTCAGGGTTATGGACAAGGATGTGAGGACGAGGAAGAGGGGGAAAAAGGCAAAGAAAGAAGAAAGCCAATGCAGCTTCACAAGAATGAGAGACCAGTAATTAGGGTAGATGATAGGTCCTACAAGAGATAGAAATGAGGGGTTGAGAGTAAGCAGGCATTACAGAAGGAGAAAAGGGAAAAGGGGAGCAAGAACAGCAAGGCCAACAAAGGCTAATGTTAAACGAGACTTAAATGCCCAGTTTCATGGCATAGAGGGATGAAACCCTGATTACAATCCAGATGACTGGAGATCAGTTAGCAGCTTGGGCACTCTATCAGCTGGGCAAGGGACAGTGAAATTTTGACCACTATCAAAATTCAAGTTGCATAGTACCACTGGGTGAAGAAGGAGATAGACTATCATTAAAGAAATCTTCAACAAAATGCAGATGCAAGATTTTAGAACCAGCCAGTTTGGGATTTATTCATCAGTGGATGGGATAATGTCCAGAATTCTCAGTTTAAAGAAAATAAGGAACATTAACAAGTGCACACCCCACACCCATTTAATGTTTGTACCAGTCTATCCCTAATGGCATGATCTTAAAAAGTAAATGGGTTAGAGACCAGGGGACTGGTTTTAACTAGCTTTCTGAGATTGCTGATATTCTGATATTTTGTATTGCAAGTCAAGTTGACCATTCACTAGACCTATTCAAGAACATTCCTAAATGTAAATAAACAACTGTACTGTCATGAAACTGAGTGAAAATATATTCAGGATTAAACCTGAACTCTCCTGCACAGAACAGTTAAGTATGAGACATATGTACTAACAAAATAATGTAGTCGAGAGACGAGTAATAGTGACACAGAAGTAACACATTTAAGAAATTAAGAAATTAGGTTTACTGGCAAGCAAATTTATGTGTCACTAGCTTAAATAAAGAGTGCAGATGAGTATGGAGGAAAGAATAAAAAGAATGAGAGGAAAAGATAACACAGTGTGAAAGGAGTGATGTGGTGAAGTGCATGTGTAGTATAGGAATGGAGGAAAGTGGGCATATCTGTAGACGGGGGGGGGGGGGACTGTCTGTAAGAGAGAAAATAAGGGAATGAGAGCTTATGAAGGAAATGATTGTGTTTATCCATTTAATGACTCAGTCATCAGAAATAAGGACGTTTTCAGGTAGCCCTGTTATATGGCTCTGCTATATCACTGAAAACAAAATGCAGTAGGCCTCTAAGGCTGACACTTATTCCCACTGCTGGCAATTCCACACTAAAAAGAAGATTAAGGAGTAACTGCATAGCTGGAAGCTGGGGAAAGAGTCCCATAGATGGGGAAACAAGCAGATTAAAGCATATTCTGACCTGCAATGGTCCATTTTGTTAGTAATAGTTGCATACTAAACCCTATATGATCTCAGCATGCATAGCAATCATAGCATATGCCTTTGAATGAGGCAGGAGAGCACTGGGTGCTGTAGAAGTGAGTATGATTTATTAGATATTATTAAGAAATACCATTAACAAGATGCTAACATTTGGGTACATTTTCTAAACTTTGACTGGAAGAATCAAAACATTGTTTATCAGGGAATTCTGACTGGGCTAGATTATCATACAGTGCACAGATTATCATAATTATCACACAGTGGTTCGGCAAATCAAAGCACTAGATCAAACGTGACAGTTCTCCTACTTACATCCACAATGCAGACATTTATAGCATAGTATTCATCTATTGTTTTAACTCTAACGGCTTCTTAATGACATCTACGTTTTCCATTTGTGTCAGTCTCAGGTATGTCTGCAGAGTTACTGGTGTATTTGTTGGAGCACGTATCATATATAATATTTTTTATTTGTGGGTTATAGGTTCCTAGATTAGTACTAGGCTAACTGCTCTTGTGGGCTATTTTAAGCCTAGTCAAATACTCCATGTTAGAATCAAACCCTGTACCTTGTGTCTGTAAGGTAAACAGAATGAAACAACCCTTGCAAGTACGGCAAAAGTCCAATTCAAAAAAACACGAAAGGCCAGCAGACTGTAGTATGTAAATGCTTTATTAAAGCATATAAAAACTGAACAGTAACAAACCGGTTTCGGCTAAACAAATTAAGTAGCCTTCATCAGTGTTAATGAAAAGCCACTGAAATCCATTGCCCTGTGTCTATACTAGATAAACGAAAGTTTATCTAATCGGACGCTCACATGAGCGAAAATCCAAGCACTCAAAACTGGATTTGTGGGGGGCTGCGCCCCCCACACCCCCCGCTAAATATTTATTCCAACTCTGAGATCACACTACAGAGAGGAAAGGGCAAATATTCTCATCTTCACTGTACCGCAATCTCACAATTGTGATTTCGGTTTCCGCAATTTTTGCTCATGTGAGTGTTCGATTAGATAAACTTTCGTTTATCTAATATAAACCCCATTAACCTTATATACTTCAAGGTAGAAACAAGATTCATGCTCATTGGTTGTTCATAAATTCTCATTGAGGCCCGGAGGAAATAAACAACCCAACTTAATGATCCACTTCTTTTCTTTTGTATTTAATATTGAGTGCCACCCAGCTTTATTTGTTCTATTCCCCGTGGTAATGTCTATAATAATGAATCTAAAACTTGCATTTTTGTGTGCCATTGAGTGTTTATACAAAGCATTACTTGTTTTTTTGGTCCTAATGTCACTGCAATGTTCAGATATGAGTAGTCTTAAGGGTCTAGAAGTTTGTCCTATATAAAAGGTTGAGCAGGTACATGTCACAAAATAAATCACCCAGTCAGTTTGACAGTTAGCATAGAACCTGATATCATAAACAATGCCTATGTTCCTGCTGGTAAACTGTTTGGATTTCATTAACTTATGGCAATGTGTGCAGTGTCCACAAGGGACACAACCAAAGAGTAAATCACCTGTCAGAGTTCTTTGAGTGGGATCCACCGGGCCTCAATGAAAATTTATGAAAACCAATGAGCATGAATCTTGTTTCTACCTTGTAGTATACAAGGGCAATGGATTTCAATGGCTTTTCATCAACACTGATGAAAGCTACTTAACTTGTTTAGCCAAAACCGGTTTGTTACTACTCTATTTATATATGCTTTAATAAAGCATTTACATACTACAGTCTGCTGGCCTTTTGTGTTTTTTTGAATTGTGCTTATCCTTTTTGAGGCTGTGCAGTTGCTGTACTTGCAAGGGTTGTTTCATTCTGTATTAGTTGGATTCCCTTGCTGTTGGTCTGTGGTATGCTACACATCTATGTATGTGCTGGGGTTTTTTTGCTCATTGGATATTTGCTGCTTTCCAGCGACATCACGTATGTTCATTCTACACCTGTGGATTATTAGACAATGTTGGCGATCTTGTGTTCATAGGTTCATAGGCCTATACAAGCCTATCGAAAAAGGTACCCTGGCTTTCGCCACCCAAGAAAATTATTTTCCTGTGCCCCTGTCAAGCAGAATCACAGAAGTGATCTCCAGGGTGAATTTCCTATTACCCATCCAATCATCAAGATTTTTCTTGAAGAGTGTTAATGAGGAGCTCTGTTTGACATAGATAGGTAGTCTGTTCCAGAGTATGGGAAGTCTCTGGGACAGGAATCTATCCCTCCAGCATGTTCTGTTTATTGTGGTGTAGCTCAGAGGGATTGGGATTTATTTAAGTGGAGCATGTCCAACAGCTCTGGGTTTGACATAGCTTTGTATGTTAGGCAGAGATCGCCTCTGAGTAGGCGATATGCGACGGAGTAAAGCTGGAGTTTTTTGAGACGGTCTTCGTAAGGCATCTGTTTGAGGCCAGTAATCCTCTTTGTGAGGTATTTTTTCTGCCTTTCTAGTTGTTGTAGATGTCTTGTGAGGTACATACCAAAAGGGGAGTTGTACTCTATAATGGGTCTAATGAGTGATGAGTAGAGGGGAACAATGACCTCTTTTTTTCTGGATGAGAAACGTTTTGTGATGAGGTGTGCCATGTAGAAGGATTTCTTGACCACTGTGGCAATGTGATTATCAAAGGAGAGACTACTGTCCACCTGTGCCCCAAGGTCTCTTATCAAACTTTCTGTGTTAAGTAGACTACCACCTATGTGGTAGTTCATGGGTACAGAGTTTTTACCAAAGGGGATGACAATGCACTTTTTGGCATTGAGCTTGAGACCATGTCTTTGACATCAGGCATCTGTCTCAGTAAGGCCCTTTTGTAGGATGTCCACATCGTTAGGAGTTTCGATTATGGATCCTAGTTTGCAGTCATCTGCGAATTTAGTTAGCCAAAGACCTTCTGTGTTAGCCTGTACTTCAGAGAAGTAGATACCAAACAGGAGAGGACCCAGGACTGAACCCTGTGGTACTCCACTTGTCACTGGTCTGAAGTCTGATTTGGAGTCTGCTACTTTCACAGTGTTGGTTCTGTCAGTAAGCCAGTTGGCAACCCATCTTGTGACATAGAGATTTATACCTAGTTTAGTGAGTTTATCTATAATTCCAGAGTGGGGGATGGTGTTGAATGCCTTGGCGAGATCTAGATAGGCTGTGTGAACCACTTTACCCTCATCTACGGCTTTGGTGACTACTTCAAAGAAGTCTATCAGGTTTAGGAGACATGATCTGCCTTTTACAAACCCAAACTGTGTGGGGTCCAGAGTTTGGAGATCTCCAATGTCTTTGTTTATGAGTTCCATGATGATACGTTCCATGGCCTTGCAGATGAGGCTCGTCAGGCTAATGGGGCGGTAGTTCCCAGGGTCTGTTGTGGCCCCCCCCCTTTGTGTAGTGGGATAACTGTCGCAGTGTGCCATTCAATGGGCACAAAGCCTGAGGTGAGGCTATGACTTCAACATGGTACTTAGGTGGGGTGCCAGTTCATTCTGTAGTTCATGTAGAAGGCAGCCTGAGATGTTGTCAGGTCCCATGGATGCTGTGTTCTTGGCTTTGGAGAGTGAGGTTTTTACCTGTGCAGCCGTGATTACAGGAACTTTGCATTCTTCCGGTATAAAGATGGGCCTTTTAGGGGGTGAGAGGGGGGTAAAGTTAGCACTGAACCTATCTGCCAGGATGTTGGCAATATCAGTTGGTTCTGTATATTTATTGTCATTGTGCTGTAACTCAGAGCAGATCTGAGTGTTGCCATTGAGATTTTTGACATAGTTATAGAATGCTTTGTGGTTGTCTTTAGAATCAGTGACAATTTTGTTTTCATAACTAGCTTTAGAGGATTTTATGAGGGATCTCAGCTTTTTACTGAGGCTGACCAGGGAGTTCCTCCAATCGTGGGATTTTACTCTTTTTTGCAACAGTTTCTTTCTTCTGTTGTAGAGTTTGTTTATGGCAGAAGACCACCAGATTGGCTTCCTTTTTTCGGAGGATAGCATCTTGATTCTGTTAGGGATAGCACGATCCATGCACTCGTATTAAGTGCTTATAAAGTGCATTTGTGTAGGATTCAGCAGTCGTACCTCTACTGTCCATCTGCATGGGTGTCGTGAAGTTTGCCACTTCTGTCTTAAAAAGTGTGAAGTTGGCTTTGGAGAATTTTTTTACGGTTGTTTTCCTAAAGTGGGATGTGGACGTCTAGGGTGATTAGCTTGTGGTCGGATCTGACCAACGAGGAGCTGACCTCTGGTGTGGAACACCAGTCACCCATTTGGTGATGACCAGGTCTAGGATATTGCTGCTGCTGGTGGGGGTGTGGATAAGTTGATCCAAGGCATTGGAATTGATGATTTCCAGAAAACGTTGAGCAAAAGAGTTGGTACATGAGTAGTTTTCCCAGTTAATGGTAGGGTAGTTGAAATGGCCCATTATTAGAGTGTTGGGTTGTACCTTAATATTTTCCAGTATATCAAGAAAAGATGAGTGGGAATCCTGGGGCATGGTGGGGGGTCTGGATTGCAGTTTTGCCCAGAGTTAGTTGAACCTGGATAATCTCGGATGTATTATACTGAGCAACTAGCTTGGAGGTGTGGATATCCTTAATGAATATGGACACACCTCCACCTTTAGTGTTTTGGTCCTGGTTTGGTTGTCGAAAGGTGTGGTATGAATTATAGCCTGGTAATGCAGGGGTGCTCTCTGGAGTTTTGAACCAGGTCTCTGTCACTGCACAGATGTCAATGTTCTCCTTAAAATGGAGAGCATTGACATCTGTCACTGCACAGATGTCAATGTTCTCCATTTTAAGGAGTGCCTCGAGTGAGTGCATTTTGAGGTTTAGACTTCTAGCATTGAGTAACATTATCCTCACATTTTGCTTGCTTGTACCTGTTACAGTGGTGAATTTGTCATTTGAACCTTGTCTAAAAAAGGCACTATAGGGGTGGCAAGAACCTTTCCCAGTATCCGGAATCCCAAGGGTGACAGGTGCAGGCTATCTCTGGCAAAGCAGCGTGGTCTGTCAATCATGTCATCCCAGGCAGACAGATATTGGATTCCCTTAGAATGACAACAGAAGCTTAGCTAATTGTTAAAGTCAATCATTTTGTCCCTGTACTGTGGTGTCATTCTGGGTGATGGCAGGATGCTACTCAGAGCTAGGGTCATACCGGCCTGGGCTACAAGATCGGAGAGCTCCTCCATGTCTCTTTTCATGTAGTCCAGGGAGGTACGTCTCGGGTCATTCACACCAACATGGACAATGACAGAGTCATATTTGTACTTGTTGTGGAGTGACCTGAGTGCGTGCGTTATGTGGCAGATCCTGGCACCTGGCAGGCAGCTGACAGTAACTTTTTCCTTGTTTAGCCTTGTGAGTGGAACATCAGTATGCCTGACTATAGAGTCACCTATGACTAGAGTGTTGGGTACGCTATGCCTTATGGGCTGTAGTTGAGTGGCACACTGAGTATGTGGGCTGTGTGTGCTGCTGTTTTAGAAATTGTGTTCTTATGGTTTCCATTACATCGTGGATTTGCCCTACATCATGCACACTTATTGTTGAGTTTGCTCAGACCCAAACATTTCAGGACTTCAGTCTATTGGGCTTTTAGTTTTAGATTCATTATTATATACAGGATTGTGGGGAATAGAACAAATAAAGCTGGGTGGCACTCAATATTAAATACAAATGAAAATAAGTGGATCATTAAGTTGGATGGTTTATTTCCACCGGGCCTCAATCAGAATTTATGAGCAACCAATGAGCATGAATCTTGTTTCTACCATGAAGTATATAAGGGCAATGGATTTCAATGGCCTTTCATTAACACTGATGAAGGCTACTTAATTTGTTTAGCCAAAACCGGTCTGTTACTGCTCTAGTTATATATGCTTTAATAAAGCATTTGCATACTACAGTCTGCTGGCCTTTTGTGTTTTTCTGTAAGGTAAACACCTTAACCATTATGCTAACCTCCCAGCCCTGTATTTTGACAAACTTTCTAAGCCTGTAAGGTATCACACAGTGAAAACACTAACTTGGCTGTGTTTTTCTTGTAGGTTTTACTCATTGGTTTGTTTCTGTGACTTTTTCATTCTTTGGTTTGGACGTTAGTTGGGATATTTTGCAGACACCTTAATGGTTATGGACATCAGCAAGGTATAAAAAAACCTGAGTTTCTAAAGTACAGCCAAACAGTCCACTTATATTGGGCTGATGAGGTCATAAGAAGGCCGAAACATACATGTCCACAGAAAGTGGGGATTGGCTTTATTGGCCTGAATATATCCACAAAGACTTAAAAAGAACAAGTAAAAAGTCATGAACATTTAGAAGCCATATAGCTGAAACACTTTATTACAGGAGGTTTAAGATATCACACAGTGAAAAGTTTGGTTTTGCTAGGTTTTTCTTGTAGCTTTTACTAAGTGTGTAAACATCAACAAAGACATGTACAAACACCATTACTATAGTTCTGTATAACTTTATTTGGTTCTGCACATGTGCAATCTTTGGTTTTAAACTGAGTTCATTTACCTTTCCCAGCTTCTCTCAAGCCAAATGACACTAAATATTACAATAATGTGTTTGATTTGAAAAAGGATTTTAACTTTCTGGTCTTATGTCAGGAATTTTCTAATCTAAAGATACCAGTAGGGGTCAGGGTATGACATATGCACATAACTTTTTCCAGTATTTTCTAATACCAGCACTTTAAAGGTTTCCCTTCACAAACTATTACTGTCTCCACTTGTGTCTAGTTTAAGTTCAACATTCTTTCATTACCCAGCTTACATTTCTTACTAACAGCCCAACTTACATTTCTGTCTCCCTGCTTCAGATGTTTTTATAAGCTTCAGTCTGTCAAGACCTTTCATATAAATACCACCATCACACAGACCATTTTCATAGTTCTGTCAACAGTATGTCATTTCTTTTGAACGCACTTGTTTTACTTACTTTCTAAAGATGTTTGCAAAATTCATTTTCTAGTAGATTCTTCAGAACTGTATAATTACATGATATCTATAAAATGCATACCCCATAATTTCTAGACATAAAGCTTCCAGTTTTCTGTAGTGAAATAATTCCTGCTGGTTCTAGAGACATTTTTTTTACTATGAATTTTATTTCTTTACTCTACAGATGCATACTTCAATATTTATCTACTCCTCACACCATATTATTTGGGTTGATTAGTACATAATGCAGAACCAATGAGGAGTGATGCATTACCAATTAAGTTCATACAGAAAAAAAGGATGTAACATGATGTGGAAACCACTATGAGAAACTAATGAACATTAAAGTTGTACCGCTTTGATCAGCCTCCAAGCAAGTCAGTTAGAATGCTATTCAGGAACACTTGCTTTGCCCATTTGGCCCCAAAATGGCAGATAGCTACAGGCTTCCACTTGAGTACACAGAACTTTTTATTAAGCATCCGAATGGTGACTCCTCGGTTTTTGCTTCAGTCTTGCACAAGTCTTGGTCAGCAGCCTTTTGTTGCCAGGTAAGGCATATATGTTATCATACTAAGGCTCAAGAGGTATCTATGTTATCATACTAACGCTCATGAGGTATCTATGTTATCATACTAAGGCTCATGAGGTATCTATGTTATCATACTAAGGCTCATGAGGTATCTATGTTATCATAATAAGGGTCATGAGGTATCTATGTTATCATACTAAGGCTCATGAGGTATCTATGTTATCATACTAAGGCTCATGAGGTATCTATGTTATCATAATAAGACTCATGAGGTATCTATGTTATCATAATAAGGCTCATGAGGTATCTATGTTATCATACTAAGGCTCATGAGGTATCCATGTTATCATATGAAGGCTTATGAGGTATCTATGTTATCATATTAAGGCTCATGAGGTATCTATGTTATCATACTAAGGCTCATGAGGTTTCTATGTTATCATATTAAAGCTCATGAGGTATCCATGTTATCATACTAAGGCTCATGAGGTATCTATGTTATCATATTAAGGCTCATGAGGTATCTATGTTATCATACTAAGGCTCATGAGGTTTCTATGTTATCATATTAAAGCTCATGAGGTATCTATGTTATCATACTAAGGCTCATGAAGTATCTATGTTAAACTAAGGCTCGTGGGGTATCTATGTTATCATATTAAAGCTCATGAAGTATCTATGTTATCATACTAAGGCTCATGAGGTATCTACATTATCATATTAAGGCTCATGAGGTATCTATATTATTATACTAAGGCTCATGAGGTTTCTATGTTATCATATTAAAGCTCATGAGGAATCCATGTTGTTATACTAAGGCTCATGAGGTATATATGTTATCATACTAAGACTCATGAGGAATCTATGTTATCATACTAAGGCTCATGAGGTATCCATGTTATCATACTAAGGCTCATGAGGTATATATGTTATCATACTAAGGCTCATGAAGTATCTGTGTTATCATACTAAGGCTCATGAGGTATTTATGTTATCATACTAAGGCTCATGAAGTATCTATGTTATCATACTAGGGCTCGTGAGGTATATATGTTATTATACTAAGGCTCATGAAGTAATTATGTTATCATACTAAGGCTCCTGAGGTATCTATGTTATCATAATAAGGCTCATGAGGTATCTATGTTATCATACTAAAGCTCATGAGGTATATATATTATCATACTAAGGCTCATGCTGTATTTATGTTATCATGCTAAGGCTCATGAGGTATTTATGTTATCATACTAAGGCTCATGAAGTATCTACGTTATCATACTAAGGCTCATGACGTATCTATGTTATCATACTAAGGCTCATGAAGTATCTATGTTATCATACTAAGGCTCATGAGGTATCTATGTTATCATACTAAGGCTCGTGAAGTATCTATGTTATCATACTAGGGCTCACGAGGTATATATGTTATTATACTAATGCTCATGAAGTATCTATGTTATCATACTAAGGCTCCTGAGGTATCTATGTTATCATAATAAGGCTCATGAGGTATCTATGTTATCATACTAAGGCTCATGAGGTATCTATGTTATCATACTAAGGCTCATGAAGTATCTATGTTATCATACTAGGGCTCATGAGGTATATATGTTATTATACTAAGGCTCATGAAGTATCTATGTTATCATACTAAGGCTCATGAGGTATCTATGTTATCATATTAAAGCTCATGAGGTATCTATGTTATCATACTAAGGCTCATGAGGTATCTATGTTATCATACTAAGGCTCATGAGGTATCTATGTTATCATACTAAGGCTCAGGGACATTAACGATTCACCTCATTGCTCTCTTCTGCTGTCACTTGGTAAGGAAGGCTCAAAATAAGCTCAAGACCTCTCATTGCTGGGACTTACGAAAAATCTATCTGTGGCTTCACAGTAGGATACTGTGTTTTATGATGTAATTCCAACTATGCTGCTGGCTTAGATAGGACAGCAAGCACAGATGTATACCTGTGCAGAGTGTGGTGGTAAAGTTTGCCATTTTTAAAAAGCAATCTTAGCGGTAGGATTCTGGAGTGTCCATTTTGTGCTGAGTTGCTCTGAAATGTCCATTTTGTGGGGAGTTGCTCTTCAGCCAGTGTATCTAGGAGCTAGTCAACCTCCTGTGGAAATAAAAGATCTTCCTGTTTTTTTCCAGATTAGTTTTGTGATCTCTAACCTCCTTCTTTCCTTGGTCTTCTAGGCCCTACCCAGCAAAAAGGAGGAAGTAGAAGGCCTTCAAGCAATATCTGATTCTGATCGTTATCTCTTCAAGTACCAGCTGATTCACACAGGACTATTATCCTTCTGGCTGTCCTACCAGAGTGCTGACGCTTATCTGTTACTGTGCACAGAAGCAATTGTCGAAGTTCAGCTTTGGTTTGGAGAACTATGGTACAGGATCAGTGAATTCTAGACATGATCTCTCTTTAGGACATATTCTGCAGCATAGCCATTTCTCTCCCAGAAGTTGTTTCATTTGCAGTTCAGCCCATTTTAGGGCAGTGTTTGGGATAGTTTCAGATTTGTATTACCCATGGCGGTTGTAGAAGTTACACTGAGTTCAGAAGAGGATTAGGTTCATAGGTTCATAGGTTCATACTAGGCTATCTGCCCTGGGGCAATTCTAAGCCTAGCCCGATTCTGTATGGCTTATGCCACCCCTTGATTTGAGTATACTGTGCCCTTTTTAAGGTTTAGTTTACTGTGCCTCTGTCTAATAGTGACACGGGAGTAATCCCTGGGACAAACCTATGATCCCCCATCCACTTATCGAGATTCTTCTTGAAGAGATTCAGTGAGGTGCTCTGCCTCACATGAACTGGAATTCTATTCCAGAGCGAAGGGAGCCTCTGGGTTATGAACCTGTCCCTCCAGCAAGTTCTATTTATTTCTGTGCTGAGGTTCAAGTCCCTCGAGCGTGTGGCTCTAAGGGATTTAGATTTACTGAGGTGGAGCATGTCTATTAATTCTGGATTTGACATAGCTTTGTATGTCAGGCATAGATCGCCTCGAAGTAGGCGGTATGCAACTGAGTAGAGCTGGAGTTTTTTTAACCGAGCAGCATATGGCATCTGTTTGAGACCCTTGATCCTCTTGGTGAGATACTTTTGGGGTCTTTCTAATTGCTGCAGGTGTCGGGTAAGGTACATCCCAAAAGGGGCATTGTATTCTATGATGGGTTTAGTCTGTACATTTTGGTCCTAGATGACTTGTAATGTCTCTCTCCCATTCTGGATCTGAGAAACTATACAAGTATATCCATTAAATTTGTTTCTGTATGGTCACCCTTAAAATAGGGATCAAGTCTTTACTCACATAGGGCACAAGGCTGGTTTTAATGGGCAGGAGATCCTTTTTTGCATAGTGTTTAAGGTTCTGGCAGGTGATTTCTTCAGGTAATTATATGGAAATATCAGTTGCAGTGATCCACAGTATTGCCAGTTGAGCTTTCTTCAGCAGCCAGAGTGTACACTTAGATATCATTCATAGTGTAATATTTAGACATCACCTATAACATCCATAGGGCAGCTATACTTGTATCTGTCTGCAACTCAAAATTTTTAGCGGCTTGTGAAATTCTGGGGGGCTGTCTGTTTTTTGCATATTTTGTGTCAAAACATTCCAGACACCAGGAGCAACTTTGCTAAATAGTTTCTCTGTGGCAGCTAAGGTAAAGGGATGTCTTTGCAATTAGAAGCTCTTCGGGCTTCTCAAATTAGATGTGGAATTTCTTATAAAAAACTTCTTTCTAAGTGAAAGGCAATACATGACATTCACTAGTTTGAATATTAAGTAACTGAGTAAGAAATTAGACCTAACCTACATATTTTCTTACAGTATGAATGGAATTTTCCTGTTAAAAGTGCTAAGTTTTCTTTTTTCTACTTCTCCATTAGACTAAAAGACTTAAATATTTGCAGTGCTTCATTTTATGTGGCACAAAGGAGCTGTGTACAGTCCGACCTTTCTGGCTTTATTTTCGTTTCCACTTGCACTGAGATACAGCTCAAAGTTTTGAATCCTGAGTTTCCAGGTTTCTGAACAATCACCATGCAACTTCAGAGATGTCAGTTGCCAAAGTGATAGCATTTTAAGCTAAAATAAATGTTTTTTGTAATTCAGATTGGTGGCATATTGGTCTGCTGAGTGAAATATGAAAAAATGAAATTACTGAATGTAAGAGAGAAATATGAGATACAGAAATGTCATAATTTGATTTTTGGAATGGGATCACTGCTGTAACTCATTACCATGCCAAAAATTCAAAAATACACCACACTATTTTTACACTGAGTTTCACTTTGATAGTTTGGAAAAGAAATAGCTTGCTATTGCATTTGGCTGTGATACAATAATACTTCAGAGATGGATTAAGCACTTTCTGCTTTGCCACAGTGTCAGAAGTTCCATTAGCCGAATGAAACATTAAAAAAAAAAAAAAAAAAAACGCTTCTGGTGCCAAATGTAACTTTAGATCTTGCACCATGCAGTATGTGTGTGTCATTCATTAGCCTAATTGTCAGTATGGCTGAATGAAGAGGCGGGCGACACATGTATGCTCATCAGATTTACATTGACAACTAAATATTGAGCAATCACATTGCACATGCCTGCAACTGGTACCTTCCTCTTAAAGCTGCATATGCTGATTTATCACCACATAGACACGGACTATGGCACATCTTCCTTGAGGAAAGCTAAGTTGCTTAACTCTTTAATTGTAGCTGTTTCATTCTAACAAACCTCACAACAGTCCTGAAGTTCTTTTACAAAAAGAAAATTCAGCAACTGCAGTTTCCTGTCCTTTAGTTTAAAGGGAATAGATTTAGGAAAAATGCATTGACTTTTGTTGCTTACTAGGACACTTTGTAAGAGACTGGATTATTTACAACCACTGGAAATTAATGCCAACTGAGAAAGCTTCGCTGCTGTAGGTATTGTGAGCAGGAAATTAAAAATTGCTAAATCATGTCCCGTTTAATGTTATAATTTTATAATCACCATTTCATAGTCAGAACAGAATAATCAGACAGAACCCGTTCTTCCTGAAAAGTAGAGTTAATAAAAATCATGTTCTTTTTGCAGGCTACTGCAGCTGTTTTTGGAATATGTTATCTGCACTTAGTCATTTTAATTTTAATCTGCATGAATCAATAAAATGGAATGCTAAACATTCTCTTTCTTGTTCAAGGGGACCGTAATAGAATCAAGACACTGAGCACACTAAAACTACAATAGCAAGACCATATTTCACCATAAGTAACCACTAGTGAAAAGTCTTCACAAAAGTCATTTAAAATAGCATTATATTTGCTTTTCCTTCTAAGCAGTGAGGTTATGAACTACATACTTTTTACAAAAGAGAGGGACAAATGTTTGAGTCATAATGCAAGCTTATTTTATTGTAAAATAAAATGTTGTTCCATTATATGCCAAGACAGTGTTTTTTGTTACCACTGTGCTACATATGAAATCCCCAGGTTAGCAGCAGACAGACTGGAACAACAGTAGCATCTTGTCAGTAAGAGCTCTTTGATTTTAGGCAATTCTTTTACAGGGAACAAGTAATACCCAGCCAGACAAAGAGACCTCTGTTTCCAAAGAAAACATGGTCAACAGCTGCTCTGCAGCTGTATAAGTTTTCTTTCCAAAAATACTGGAGTAGGCTGAAATGTTATACCAGGCTGTCTGTCATGGTCATAACACAGCAGTCCAAGCAAATTAACCATTGCAAGACACAGAAGGTTGTCTGAATACTTCAGTCTGGCTGCATGCACTTCTTGTATATGCCCATGCACACAGTACAATGCAATAATATCCAGGAGAGACACTGTCTTTGTCCTTTAGTAGGATTAGAGCTGTAGGAACAAGTAATAAAATACAAGTACTGTAAAATACACATACTACTGATCTCATCCTAGTGCCTTGAATTAATAGATAAATAACTTGCCAGTTTATTACAATTACATAGCATGCTAACATATAATGTGACTTCATACTTAAAAACTTTGAAACAAAGCATCACTGAGTGATGCGTGTTTGAGTTTGCATGTGTTTATGCATATGCATGCATGTGTAACAGAATGTGTGTGTGCGTATGCATGTGCAAATGTGCTTGTGTGTGTGTGTGTGTGTGTGTGTGTGTGTGTGTGTGTGTGTGTGAGTGTATGCGCGTGTGTGCTATGTCAACTATTCAACTTGTTCGAGTAAAATGCATACATAAATAATAGTGCACATAAATTTAAGAAGGTTAATGCAAAAACATGCCATTATTTGAAGTGTATCTTGCAATAAGGAACAAACAGTAATTGGAGCAACACTTAGCTATAAGTACATGAAACCAAAATCCTGTATATTTAGCTTACTCAAGACCTGGTGGGGGGATGGGTGCACAATTGGCACAAAACAGCTAAAGACTGACTACTGTGGGCCTAATAAGCAACAGTACACTGTAATGACATGACAAGAGACGTGCTTAGATTTACAGACTTAATAGGAACACAGGATTTTACTGCTGTCTATTCTGAAAGGACCATTGATTCTCATTGTGTTCTGCTTCTCCAGGACTCAAAAAAATGTTATACATGCAGACAAGGTTTAACAAGCCACAGATATAAGGCTTTAAGAGCTCTTACATTTTCTAAAATTAGTACATTTTAAAGCAGACAAGTACACTTAATGTGTGACATTATCTGTAACTGAATTATCTGCATTTGCAAAAGTACCTAAATGAAAGGCACAGTTGTGTGACAGTAAAAAGACTGCCTCTTTAAATTCACATAGATGCCATTTTTGAGATTACAATCCATAATGTAGCAGCATGGTCATACATTAGCTTGATGGTGGTATGACATGTAACACCTTGGTATGCCTGCTATGGATACATCTGACACTGATTCGGAAAGAAGAAAAATATAAGACTCACAAGTCCTTGCTTCTGCAGCCAAGCTCACTAATACAGAAATGCGGTACATTAAAGAAAACAGTAAAATACTCATTTACTACAGAATGCAGGCATAAATAAGCAGTATATTATTATGCTAAAACACTGTTTGGAGATGTATACTTGCCAAGGAGCTGTCTTGCTTTAAGCTAGTATTGTTATTAAACACCATTTCAAATAAAGTGGAAAAAAGAAAAGAAATGTGTGATGATAGAAACAAAATATATAAACAAAATATACAAAATCATTGTATTTGTAATTGCCACATTGTTTACATGACTAATTTTACTTTATTCTTCTAGTTGGTTTTAAATACCACGGTAAATCATTTTAATAGAAGTGTATAATTTTGTTTCTATCATCACACATTTTTTAAAATTTTTTTTTCTTTTTTCCACTTTATTTGAAATGATGTTTGATAACAATACTAGCTAATTAAACAATAATATTTTTAGATAGTTTTGTAGGGTTCTTGTACACAGACCTGAAGAAGTCTAGAAGGACAAAATCGATCTTTTTTAACAATAGGTTATGGAAATACAATATGATTTGCACAATGGATTTTTTTGCATGCAATATATATATATATATATATATATATATATATATATATATATATATATATATATATATATATATATATAGATTGCCAATTGTTCTAAGGTTTCTATATTTCCAACCATGTGTTAGATTGCCTGGATAAAATCACAGACTTAATAATCTGGTTAATAAGAGGTACCACATCATTATTAATTTTATTTAAAGTACATAAGGGTTATATTATTGTGACAGCTACAAGTAGGGTAGTACCAGCTTGAATGACACACTGATGGGGGAAGGGATGTGAATTTCTTAACACGTATACCAATACACTGTGTTTTACAGCACAATAAACCACTCCCATACCTGATAAAAAGTATTTATATAGTTAGAAAGTTTGTGATGAAACTATTATTCTGTTATTTTTGCTTTACTTGGCTCACTTGTCTGTTTTCTTAATAAGCTACTCTGCTTGGGTTACTTTTGAATACTTAGTAATTCTGTATAGTATTTCAAATTATATTTTTCATTATTTCTTTTACTTAGGACGAGTTTAAGTTCACTACTTCTACTAGCATTATCTGATCTTATTAATATACCGTGATTGACTAGATATATATGACTTGAAAATCTACCACACAGAGAAGTTTCTTACACTCTTTTATTTCTGTGAAATAAAAACTGATACCAAAGGACTTTAGTTAACTAAGTTTGATGACGATTGCAAACTAGGGGCAGTTATCAAATCTCATTCTGATACTCAAATTCTCTAGCAAGAGCTGGAACAAACAAATTCTTGATGTATATTACTCATGGGTTTACAGTTAACACCAAGAGATACAGCAGTTTATTTTGGTAGCTCTAACATCACTCATGCTTATCATATGCACAACATTCCACTGACATTTGACACAATTATCAGGGACATGGGTATGTTTGTGAAAAAGAAAAACGGGAATATAAAACAATCGTTAGAGAACTCAGGGACTAAAATTACTCCTCCAGTTACTGAGAAAAGTTATGGTACTTTTAAATGTTATGATTGCAACATGTGTAGATATATTTCAGAGGATCCTTATGTGGATTTGGTACATCTGAATAGGACAATAAGAGTTCCTGGGAGATTATTTATATTGCTATGTGTATGTCATGTCCATTGTTCTACATCTGAATGACTACTAGAAGTTTAAACGCTAGGATTAGGGAACATGTTTATGTGACAGTAATAATGCTCTGTATAAACATTTGAAAAATTGTTCACTGTTTAATAAATTTGTGTTTTCTGTCGTTGATGTTGTTCCACAAGATTTAAGTGGAGGTAATTTTTAAAACCAGGTTGAAAAGAAAGAAATTGAGTGGCAAATTTGGTTGGTTGCTCAGATATCACCTGGTTTGAATGAAAGTATAAACATAACATGCTTTTTATCTAACAGAAAAGCTTGTATTAACTCTATATGAAATACCTAATAAGTTAATTGCTGGAATGTAATTGGTCCTTGGCTAATTAATGTTTGTATAAGATGGAAGGGAGAATGTTTGTCTTTATTTCTGATGAAGTCTTAGGACTTAGTAGCCTCTACTAAATCATACAATAAACTGGTGACTCATTATTTGCAAACTCTGTTGGGAAAATCTGGAACCAACTCCCTCAAGAGATAACTAACCTAGACTCCACACCCCTTTTTAAAAAACACATCAAAGAATATCTTAAAACTCAGTGGCTATGTCCTTGTACTAAACCCGACTGAAATTACTTCTCCCTTACTCCTACCTTCCCCCACTATCCCCTAACTGTGCCTCTAAATAATAAAACTAATTGATGCCAGCTACTTCTTTTATATTACTTTTCAAACAATTTGTTTTATTTTCCTTCTGCATGTTTGACCATCTTGTGATTTTCTTATAAGTTTTTATTATTCTAACTTTAGTATCCTGCACTCCTGAAATTTGTATTGTTATCCAGCTGTTTTTGGTTAACTTGCCTTGTGTTTGCTACTTGTTTTTTTTTTTGGTTAAATTCTGACACAAGCCTACCATTGTATTTTCTGTAGTTTGCTTTGCTTTTTGCTGGAAATGTTTTCTTACTTCATGTAATTGGAGCTTTTCTCCCCGGGCCTCTACTGAAAACGGATATATGTCCAGCTAGACTAGCCCGGTCAACAAATGTAAAATAAATAAAATAAAATAAATAAATAAATGAATAGCGGAATAATAAAGAATTTTACGCTAAATATCTTGTTGGTTTTTTGGAGCGCCTAGTATCTCACCAGTGTTTTTTGAGTTTTGGAACTATTTCACTAGTTTTGGCAGTTTGGTTCTTTGTGGTTGCATGGGTATGTATATTGATGGCCGAGTCTCTTTTGACCACCATGTCTCTGAGGTGATTACAAAATCCTTGCAACTTGCCTATCATTTGTGTCATCTCATCAAGTTCCAAAGAAGTTATAGTTGCACTTTATTCATCATTTATTAGTCCCATCATTGAATATAATGCAACCTTTAGTGGAAAAAAAAATAGCTGTAATACATTACAGGATCATATGCCTGTTGTGTCTGCCAACAGGGATTGTTAAGACTTTCGTATCTCTTTTTCAGTGAAGACTTGTATGTCACATTCCAGTACTGAGAGAATGAATATACACATTAAGAAGTACTTTAGCTTCTTAAATGTTTCTACACTTAAAAACACTTGGCAGAACACTCTTCACTTAACAATCCTAGACAGAAGCAGTGCTCATGTACTAAAATGCATTGGAAGTAGTTAGTACCCGCATATTCATATCCACTGTTGTTGCCGGTACAATGGCTGTAACTGGAGAAAACACATTATGTACTACATGGTTTGATTGTCACCAAAGCTCATAAATATTCAGTGCAAAACTTCAAACAGTATGATAACTCAGTAGTAAAATATCTCTAGGACTGTGGATCATTCCTGACTTCTGGTAAACATCTGAATGGAGTTTGTTGTTTTCTTCCTGTGCCTTTCAGGGTTTTCATCCAAAACTGACTGGGTAAAATGTGTGTGTGTGTGTGTGTGTATGTGTGTGTGTGTGTGTGTGTGTCTGTGTATCTAACCATATGTCTAGCTATCTACAGTACACTACTAAAGTCTGAACTGAAGAATTCTTGACACTTACTTAACATCTTCAACTTCAAACTCACATTGCCAAAAAATAGAAATGTGCCTGATTACAAAAGAAAAACATGTGCTCTCCTTTTGCAATTAGTTAAATTAAAAAAAATAATAATGCTAGATCAAATTTCTCTGTATAGTGATACTGTTAGGGAAAAGGTTTTGTGTAAGGTAACGTACAGGAAGAGGGGCAGGGGCAGACTTAGGTTTAGGATTAGCACATGTGAGTTAGATGGTGGACTATCTGGCACAGTGTTTTAGTGGTAGTTTTTATCTAGGGCAAATACTAAGATGTTTAAGGAAGAAGTGAGCTTGCATTTAAGTTATATCTACTACAAAGAAGACAGAAATGCTTTGAATAAGCACATTATTTTGCATCACAAATCTAGATTTCTTTTTATGGCAATAGACAGGGTGAAACGTACTAGATCTGGCAACATCTGATTAAAGTATATTCTGGATAATAATTAAAAGTAAAAATGAAAAATGTAACAGTGGACTTTTGTTTACCCTGGGGTGAATGAACAATATTGATATTAATGTTGTTCCAGTGTTTTGTGGTGAATATTTTTTTTCCTAATTGTCATTTTGCAGATTTCTAATCGCATTATGGGGACTGTTTATGTTTTTTTCTGGATTTATTCTGTTGCATAGTGGTCTTCAATGATTATGCATCACTGTGCTTTGGATTTCCTGGGCTACTGGGCTGTAAGGGCTCTCTTCACATTAAAAGTTCAGTAATATTTTTATTGTTTTTGTAGAGGGGTTCAGCACCTTCCATTTCTTTCGGCCAACATGTCGCAGATTGTAACTAAGTTCATCTTCTTTTGACAACTTGACAAAAACCTCATTTGTTAAGCCATCTGGATTCAATGATGTGCCAATGTATCTATTATAGTTTCTGCCATAGTCATAGCGACCTCCTCCAAAGTATTCTCTTAAATACCTGCTTGTCCTGTCATCTCGCAAACAGATCAAGAACAGTTGCATGCAACGAGAAAAAAAATTACCTAATTAGATAACTATCTCAGGTCACTCATGAAAATAAGTCAATATCTATTGGACTAAACCAAGTAAGAAATAAATAGATAGATAGATAGATAGATAGATAGATAGATAGATAGACAGATAGAGAGATAGATGGACAGACAGATGATAAAAAGATAGTCAGAAAGTTAAATAAATAAATACAACTCCAGGATTGTCAGACTTTAGACAAAGTGATGTCTAGGTATTTTTTGATATCCATTCTAGTCTAAGCTGAGCAGGTGCAAACATATTCATCTTGGACTACCACCTAGCTGATTCTTTGTCACCAGAATTATTTCTAATAGCAAATGCAGCTCTATTGAGAAGAGTAAGGAGAAAAGTGTGTGTGTGTGTGTGTGTGTGTGTCTGTGTGTGTGTGTGTGTGTGTCTGTGTGTGTGTGTGTGTGTGTCTGTGTGTGTGTGTGTGTGTCTGTGTGTGTGTGTGTGTGTGTCTGTGTGTGGTGTGTGTGTGTGTGTGTTTGTGTGTGTGGTGTTTGTGTGTGTGGTGTGTGTGGTGTGTGTGGTGTGTGTGGTGTGTGTGAGTAGGTGAAGACAACAATAAGAATGTGAAAGAATGTGAGGCCACCTTCAGTCTTATGCTTTTGAATATCAATTCATAGCAGAAAGAGTTGTCTAATAAATCTGGAAGACAACTGGTATGTGTATGTGGACATAAT
Organism: Protopterus annectens; assembly: GCF_019279795.1. Taxonomy (NCBI): domain Eukaryota; kingdom Metazoa; phylum Chordata; order Ceratodontiformes; family Protopteridae; genus Protopterus; species Protopterus annectens. The sequence goes on along the minus strand of NC_056728.1, from coordinate 684,176,313 downwards.
GCTATTTGTGCAGAAAGAAAAACAGGGAAAGTCTGAGTTAGGAGATGAAAAAGTTTTTCATTTGTACCCTCACTTATTCAACCACCATCAAGTCTCCCCTGGAATATTTAATGGTCCCATGTATTCCTGTAACAGTGAGATCCCAATGACCAGTTCATTCCCCTGAGTGGCAAGAGACGAGTCTTGAGATTTGTGTGGTCATCCATTGGGATGGTGGGTATATTTTTGTGTACGCTGCCAGTTTCTACCCCCCAGCTCACATGCTACACCATCACTGCAATCAGGAGGTACATCCTGCCATATTTACCAAGTCGCCTAGCAATGCTCTTCTACCTATTGCCTTTGAACACAGGATGTTCAGCCTCTTCCTTACCATTATGTCATCCACTGCCAGGCTGTGTCTTGTCAGTTAGTCTATATTGATTGTAGCAATCCTTAACTCATGTTTGGCAGATTGATTAGTTTATGTCCAGCTTTCGCTAATAAACAAAACTAACATAGACACTCCTTGAGTGTGGTGGGGTTAGTAAGGAAATTCCTAACTTATCAAGAAGGTTCCTCTTAGAAATCAACTGACAAAGAAGGATTGTATCTGTTATATCTAATATCAAGAACTATCCTTGGTGGTTCATAGGCTGCTGAATGCCAAGAGTTAACAATGGTGAAAGAACTATACAAGCACAGAATCTCTTGCAAAAAAAACACATTTTGTAGTATTTGCATCGTTCAAAGGATTAGCCTTTAGCATTCACTGTAGTGTGTCAACACAAAGCATGTCAACATTTCCATGGATCGACTGACAAATGGTAGTAGAGCCATATATATATATATATATATATATATATATATATATATATATATATATATATGGATATCACATGCTGTCGACTAAAGATAATTATGAGACCTGTGATTATTATATTATATTATTATATGTTCAGTGATAACACCAGTAATATAGACTGTGTAACTGTTACAATAAAGACAACTCTGGAACATATAACAATTGTTGGAGTGTATAGACCGCCAAAGTTAAGTGCAGATGACCTAGAGGAATTCATACATTTCTTGCATGAAACACAGGAGGGAAGAGTAATATTAACTGGGAACTTAAATTTACCAGAAACAGAATGGAATAATATTGGTTCTACAATGTTAGTAAGGAAATTATTCACAATGTATATTCAAGAACAACAATTTCTTCAGATTGTAAAAAAAAGAAACTACCAGGGGACAAAACATACTAGACATTGTTCATGTTCCTAAAGAAATTACTGTTACGTCAAGTTTTACCACCATTGATGTGCAGTGATCATGGGGTTATGAAGGTTAATTTGTTTCTAGATAATTCTGCCAAACTGAAATCTAAACCAATGCACAGAAGATTAATTGCAGATTATATGGAAGCAGAACAGCCATTATGTAAAACTAACTGGAGTGAGGTGATCACTGGAAAAACTGCAGATGGAATGTGGAAAGTTTTGAAAGAAAAATTGGTTGAGTACAAAAAATCAAAACAAATGTTTAATATCAGGATCTAGGCATATAACATCAGGGGGATATTGTTCCATAAGAGCAAGATGTCTGATTAAGGTGAGAGACAAACAATATAAGAAATGAAAGAGAGGTCGAACTACAACTTTGAAAATTGAAATAAAGAAGCTGGACAAACAGATTAAGCATAGTGTGAGATAAGATCAAGAAAAATTTGAAGAAAATGTATATAAAGATATTGACCATAATAGGAAACCTTTTTATAGATACATAAGATGAGGATGGAATAAAGACACACAAACTGAAAAATTGTGTGCAGATTTTAAAATTTATTCTCAGACACAACAGATTATAGGTATATTTACAAAATCTTATGCAAAACAGTTTGGCTGCACAAAAGGGGTGATACGTTATCCTAATGACAGCCAGGTAACTCCAGATACTGGAATCAAATTAGATTATATTAAAAAAGAACTGCGCAAGCTGGATCCAAACAAAGCACAGGAAGGAGACCAAATTAGTAACAATCACCTGAGAACACTTCAGCAAAAACTTATAGTACCATTATATCTATTATTCACTAGAGCATATAAATATGGGAAGATTCCTCAAGATTGGAGAAATGCACTTATTAAGCCTGTTTTTAAGGGAAAGGGGAGTAGGACAGACCCAGAGTCTTATAGTCCCTTACATCTACTTTCATGTTGTGGAAAACTAATGGAGAAGGTAATATTGGATAAGTCATTGTCAGAACTGGATAGGTTGGGGCTTGAAACTATATATCAAAATTGCATATGCTAAAAACAGATGTATCACCACCTGTAACATGATGTTCTATAACAATATAATAGCAGCTATGAATGAAAAATTGTGCAGTGATGTAATTTATATACATTTAACTTCAACATTTGACAGGGTCATACACATAACACCGATCAATAATTTAGTACTACTAGGTATTGATGTGCTTTTGATAAGATGGATAGCTGCATGGCTTGGAAATAGGACATGGCAAGTATCATACAGCAACTGGGCACTTAAAATCTTTGGTTACAGTCAGGGTGTCCCACAGGGATCTGTCCTGGGCCCTTACTTGTTTGGATTGTATCTTTCAGACCTAACATTTTCATCTGAGGTGTTCTGCTGTCTATATGCAGATGACGTGAAATTGGGTAAACTGATTACATGTGTTACAGATAAGGCATGTCTGCAAAATAACTTGACTAAATTGACCATTTGGCCACAGGAGAATAATATGCTGATAAATACATAAATCTAAGAATATGAGATTTGGGAGATAGAAATTGAAAGGTGAATATTTAATACAGCATGCAGTGATTGAAACTGTAGACTAATTTAAGGACCTGGGTATATGGGTAAATTCAGCTATGAGTTTTTCTAACCATATCAACCAATTGGTTAATGATGGTTATAGAACTATAGGTTAAATAAAAAGATTTATAAAGTTTAGGAAATAAAAAATAACAAAGTCATTGTCTGTTAGTTACATTAGACACAAACATGAGTATGGCATAACAATATGGAAACCATATAAGAAAACAAGCATGAGTAAAGTGCAAAGAGTACAGTGGAAATATACCAAGGGCATCCATGGATGTGAACATTTCATTTATTATGAAAGACTAAAATAACTGAACTTGTACAGTGTCTCTTACAGATATCGGAGAGGAGATCTTATTCTAGTATATAGGGCATTTTGAGACAACTCCCTCTGGGAATGTTTGGGGTTATGATAAAGTACTAGAGAATCATCAGATAACCTAGTAGAAGATTCTATAGGAACAAGAAGTGTACTAACTGGTTCTCTGACAGAGGAGCTGATGCATGGAACAGACTACCAAATTACATTAAAGCAAGTGCTAGTTTAGATATTTTTAAGAACAGCCTGGATACTTATTATGGGAACAAGTGTTTTGGTATATTGGCAAGCTAGTAGGGCATTAATGCCCTTGCTTGAAATATTTGTATGTATGTATGTAATATGCAATTGGCTATTTATGGTACTCTCATATAGACCATGTAAATTACTGAATGTCAAAAAATTCTTGGACATAAATCTTTAAATGGAGAGGCAGCTCTCATTTTAAAACATTTGCCATATAGTAATCAGCCATTCATCAATAATACTAATTTCAGATTTACTCCAAAGCTTTTTGGTAAAATAGGAAACAGTATAATTCAACATTGTCAATGTGAGAAATATATTTTCCCTACCAAACCAGCAGAAAGAGAACATGGTCTAAAATTTAGAAACTCTGTGTTTTATTGGATTTCATAGGCACCAACACACTATTGTTTTTGCACATCTGAAAGTATGTAACACTGCAGTTGGAGATCATTGACACTGATATGGCCCCATGTAAGAACTGTGAGCATCCATAAATTACACTGCTGGATAGTTACATGAAAGGGGTAATATAATAAAAGGAAACTTAAGGGGAATAAAATCAGCTCTGGACAGCTAAACATAAATATTTTATTTGAATAATTCACTAAGGCAAACTCATTTTAAGTGTATGCTCAGTTATAGTTGGTAATAATAGGCCACAAAATGCAAAATCTTTTAATATCTTTAGGGTAAAGAGTTTAAAAAAAAATGCAGGCAGTTCTTTGTACAGCTTAATGTAAAAGCCCTCCAGCAATGTTCTTGAAAAATGTCCACTGTGGGAAAATGAATGCACATTGTTATGGAAGAATTAGAGGAAGAAAATGTGGCCCAGTTGAAGGAAATGATTTTTAGTAATAAACAGCGTGAAATCTGCAGAAGATGTAAAAACAAATACATAGTTCTGCTGTAACTTCAGGCTTAAAATAATATATTATGACACAAGAATGACATTAAGATTTATTTTTATTTGTTTTAATAAACTGTTCATTAACAATGGAAGCAACGAGCAAAGCTCATTTAATAGGCAATTACCATAGTGCAATATGCAAACAAATTTGTGAGAAAATATATACAATTATTCTTTAGAATTGTCCACCTATAAAAGGATCAAAAGTAACCCCCCCAAAAAAAAAACAAAAAAAAAAAAAAAAAAAACAAACAAGAGAGGCACAGCCTTCTTAAACATTGCTGGGCAGTCAATGGGTTAAACCCCTATAAATTTTATGACATACGCAGAAGGTAACTAAGATTCCCTAATCCTGCTTAAGGCAATCTACACACTGTTTCATCCTTACTTCATGTAATATAGAGATATCTTACCTTTCAAACCATGACCACCCCAAAGAAGTATAATGTTAATTCTCTATAAACTGTTTGGGGGTTAGGGGTTGTACTATAATAAACATCTATATGCTGTCCTTCACACAGACCAGAGTTGCACAGAGTCTGCCAATAGCTACCCCTTCATAGCCATTCAAATGCCGCTTTCTTTCATTCTTTATAAAGTGCTTCGGATGTGCTGCCTATGAATAATGTTTTATAATATAAGTCAAATCTATTGTATGATGTTTGCAAATTTATATCGATCACTGTGAAAAGAAGCTAGGACGTCACACTATAATGTTAGGGACTAAGACTGTCTGAGTCATGGGTTCAGATAGACTTTAATGTGACTACTCTCAGACAAATTTTGTCTTTTTGTGGTAATTTGTATCACTGAAGTTACAAACAAGCTTGCATAAAATGGAATGAAAAAATATCATACTGAAGTACCCACAAATTACAGGCACTTTATTCAGTGTGTATATCACAGATGTCTTATTGGGATTAAACAAATGAGCAATATAAATAATGGCCACAGTAATGCATTTCAGCTTGTTGCCGTTAGATGTATACAGTGCAACCCAATGTATCCCCAACCCACACACAATTAACTCAAGTTACTGAGGTAAATGAAAAAGAAAAAGATATGTACTTTCCAGTAGGACCGGTTGGCAGTGAAATTTAATAGCATAGTATTATTAAGAATATTTAAAAAAGACATGCCTCACACTGTACTCCATATGAGTTCATCCACAACAAAGAGAGTAAGCAGTGTTTATCAGCAGAGGGTTTAAGTGGAAGAGCGGATGGTAATAAATGGGGACAGGGAACATGAGAGGGACAGCATTTACAGGCAAAGTGGATATGACAGCAGCCTTTTTTCCAATAAATCTTTTGTATTGATTTTTGTCCATGAATAAATAAAACCAAACTGAAATATTAAAAAGGAGCAATGTGAAGAAAAGAAGTTGAAATTTCCCAGAGATATTGAATGAAGCATTTCTACCCACCTGTGTATGCATGGAAGAGCACTTATCAAGAAACTGTTTTATCAAAAACTTTAATGGAATTCATGAATGATGGCAAAACATAAGATAGCTCTACAGAGACATAGAGGAATGTACTAACTAAGAGTAATGCATTATCAATAAAATAACAGGCAGATCAAGAGGACTATACAGTCCTGGCAGTGCCACATATCCATATTCTAGCTAATAATGTTGGCACATACAAAAACAGAAAACCAAAACAACAATGAATGCTATTAGGATATGGAGGAAAGCATGGTATTAATTTGGTTTTCTGAAAACATGGTCAACCTGTTACAGCAAACAAAATGCTTAATACATAAAATCAAAAGGAAAAGAAGAAGAATATATATTTTTTCACACACACACACACACACACACACACACACACACACACACACACACACACACACACACATACTGTATGCAGAAAAGGTCTAAACTTAAGGTATATGAGTACAGTGAATTGACTTTTATTTATTTACTTTATTTATTATTTATTTGTTTACTAGGTGTAAGATACAGTCCATCGTAGCTCCAATTCAGCCATGACTAGTGTCACAGGAATAAAAGCAAATGCCATTCATGTGGTCAGTTTACAGGAGCTGACTAATCAGCATGCTTTTGGAAGGTGGGAGGCAAGTGCAGTAACTGGATGAGATTCACATACACCGATGCAGGCAGACCACTCAACAACATGCACACTAAATGCAAATCAGGACTGTACCTGTGCCCTGGATTTGTAAGAAAGATACTTTACCCTCTGAGTTACCTTGTACCTCAGTGAGAGCATTCACCTTCTACCTCAGTGAGAGCATTCAGCAGTTATGCATACTAATCAACTTGGAAAGCAGACATACAATTATTAGGGGTTTAGGGGAAGAAAAATACTGAGTTGAACACATACTGCTTGGTATTGCAATTTGAACATAGGACAAAACACATTACTCTACATCACTGTAAAGAAAAAAAAAAAACATTCAGCAGCTATTATTCTATAAGCAGTGGTGGTCCCAGATCAAGAGAAAACATACTGAACAGTTGACAACGAGCCATATAGTATTACATAATTAAAAATGTAGTTAAAAAGCTGTTTATATTTGCACTGAACTTCCCTAGATTTTACTCTCTGAGTTCACTTTTCAGTTTTCCCTTTGTTAGGCTATGCTAGAAACTAGTCCACTTATACATTCTGAGCCAATGGGAAATAGCACTCATTACTTCTGTTAGCAGTTCACCTAGTCCCAAGTGAAGCACCATTTTCAAACTTCTTCTTCTTTCGGCTTTTCCTGGTTAGGGGTCACAACAGTGGATCACCTGTCCGCTCATGATTGGTAGTGGAGTTTTTACAGTGTCCAGTTGCCAACCCGGTGCCCAACCTTCCATAGAAGGCACACACACACACCTAGGGCCAATTTAGAGTGTCAAATCCTCCTGCAGCATGTCTTTGGGATGTGGGAGGAAACTGGAGCACCCGGAGGAAACCCACTCAACCACAGGGTGGACATACAGACTCCGTACAGAAGGCACCCCAGCCAAGGATCGAACCAGAGAACCTCTTGCTGTGAGGTGACAATGCTAACCACTGCACCACAGTGGCCACCTAGCACCATTTTCAAACAACACAGAAAAAACAGGAAGATGAGCAAAATGGCACAGTCACCTTAATGCTTATGGGGGAATATTTTTACAAAATATACAAGATAAGTAAGCAGGCATTTTTTTTGAGACTGAAGCCAGAATTCTGAGCATGTGCAGTGTGCTTCTGACTGTCAAGAATGTGGAAACAGAAATGAACAGAAATGCAAATCAAATAAAACTGATGGTATTGCAGCATCACGGCCTAGCTTCTTAAGGTATCTGTAGTTATATCTCTGGGACTGCAGGTTTTAATCAGGTAAATACCATACAGAACGGAAGAAAGAAAGAAAAGAAAGAAAGGAAAGGTAGCAGAAACATTGTAGGTGCATTTCTGAAGTAACTTACCTAGCTTCACTTTTAAGTCATCAAATTATGTGTCAACAATGTTAGAGCCAAATGAAAGCAACCAACTGTAACTCATCAGGATGAAAAACAAAAATAAAAATGTTTCTTTCAGGGAGATAAGCCCCCTGTACTCATCACATGGAGGGCTTGCCCTTCACCCCTCGAATTTTATATACATACATATATATATATATATATATATATATATATATATATATATATATATATATATATATTACATTATTTTAACTGACTTTCTTTAAAATTGACATTGTTTTTTTGTTAACACACTTTACTCAATAAAACATATGGTCAATAACTGCGGGAGAATGATATGTCACCTGCTTTTTGTCACTGTAGTGATGTTGACATTTGTTTGTTTAAATTATTTAAAGTACACTTATATCCAGTTCTCTGTGAGAAAGTTGATACACCACAAAGTTGACTTGCAAATGATCGAGACCAGAATATCTAATGCTCGCATAATCAAGTGTACCTAACAGTAAAGGGCACGATAGCAACAAAGCAGCAAACTGCTGGTTTGCAAAAACTAAATAGATACCTATGCATTTGAGATGAATGATCCCTGTGGTACAGGATCATGACCTTTTCTTGGGGATTGTATTATCTCAGGGTTAGTGTATATAATTAGTAGAGGGCATGGTGGGAGCAGGGGGGTTTGCCTCCTGCAAAAATGATATCTCCTGCAAAAATGATGTTTTTTTGGATGGGTTTATGTTTAGGCTTGTGCAGCCGGAATACTATATTTCCTAGTGTGATTTTTGTTTTGTCAATATTGTCCATTTTGCTGTTATCTGCATTCAGTTACGTAAGCATTTGACATTATGGTCTTGATCCTTTGCGACTCAACAGTGTGGTGCATTGACTTTCTGATACAGATCCACATAAATACATATGCATATATAATGTATGTCTGGCAGTTATCATAGACAGGGCTGTGATCTTCAGTTCCCTTAGTACATGGTTTGATTCCCTCGCCCCTCAGATACCTGTTGTGTGACAAAGAGAAGTCACTTAACCAGACATCTTTCCCGGGTTACCTCTGAAAAAGGCCTGTTGGGTCAGTGGAACTTCCTGCTTAACAAATGGGTATTATAGATCATAGCAACTCCATAGATGTAAAACAATGAGGAGGGAGAAATCTTACAAAAGAAAGGAATCCCTGACAATTTATAAACCATACTTCTAGCAATTTCATAAGGACAAACAGTGATCAGTGAGTTCAGTATCATGAAGCTGAGCTTGACCAGATGGAATCTCATCTCTACTGCCTGACAACATATAGAGATGTCACTTACACAATATTCTTTGGAGGAATATCCTGTTGTATTACTTATTATGTTCACTCTGTCTTTATAAATTGTTGTACTCTATTTATATAGTGTTAAATGCATTTCTAAACTGTTACATAGATTCATTTTGAAGCAATTATAGATAGAAGAATAGATTCATGTCAATCCATCAAAAGCAGTTTCAGAAAACTGTCTTTGGTTTCTTTGTGTTCACTGAAATCCCATTAAAAGGACTGACATGTTCGCCGGAAGAACAGCTGTCCTATTAAATTTGTTTGTTATGCATGTTCGAAAAAGTACAGTAAACACATTGCAGACAGTTTTGTTCAAATGATTATCATAATCATTCTCTGCTTGTTGCTGTTTTTTTTTCCAGTGAACTTTACAAATCAGTATTTTGTCCTGCTTACACAGACTCTACTGTCTTTAGTAAGAATATGTTTTCAAATGTGGGCAAGATTCACAGTGCAGTTTCAAGACTGTGAGATGTTGATGAAGCATTTCCAATAATGCATGTGCACATAACACCATAGTAACTGTATTAAACAAGATGGCCGACAAGTAATTTAAAACACTCATGCATGCTGTTCTCATGGCAAAACAGAGCAGGAAGGCGAATGACAAGGCAGGCAAAGTATGCAACTGTCAAATCTATGCACATACCAGTGCCTGGAATTGTTCATTATTTGTCTGTTCTCTGGATTCTTTTTCCTCTCACTGGTGTCTGCTCTATTCATTTCTACAGTGTATATAATACACTTTACAGCAAGTGTTTTTTGTAACTAAGCAACACAAGTGATAAAACATTACTGGACAGAACTTTCAAAATTAAATAAGTATGTTACAACAACTATTTCAAGCAAATGTGGTTTGATTCATAAAATGTGATACAACACAGAGGCTGAAAGTATGTGCCCTCTGTGTCAGCCAAGTAATTTATTATATGAAAACATATGGCACTCATACATGCATCTAGCTTTTATATTATACGTCCAGCAGAAATATACTTCTTCCAGTAATGCACTGAATAATTCCCTAATTCCTTCATTGTATCAGTCTTTATTTTTTGTGGATGGTATCAGCTCTCCCTTGTGTTTGAACTTAACACCATAAATCTTTGTTTACTTGAAAAATATTTTGACCTCAGTAATTCTTCAAATAGCTATCAAACTGTATTGTACATGTATTGCTGTTAATAGCGATACCAACAATGTACTGAAAAGTGTTGCAGATGCAATACTATAATAAATGTGTGCAGCATAATAACCTTTTATAGAATTTACAATTTCAGACAGAGAGCTTGGATTTCTGAAAGTCAGAATTCAGACTCACAGAGAGATACACAAAGTTATTAATTTTGCCTAGGTAATATAGTGAACTAACAAATACATTAAGTAATTTTGCATGATCTCTGATAACACATTAAGCAAAGATTAGTCAACTCGTTGCAGCGGTAGCATTGTCGCTTCACAGCAAGAGGTTCTCCCATTCGATTATCGGTTGGAGCGCTACTGTGTGGAGTCTGCATGTCCTCCCCGCTGACGAGTGGCGTTCGAAAGACATGCGTGAATGGGCTTGCCTTCGTTGAAGGTTGGGCATTGAGCTGACACCTCGGCCCCGTAAAAATCTACTGCCAGTCATTAGCGGACCGGAGTTCCACTGCGGTGACCCCTAATTGGGAAAAGCCGAAAGAAGAACAAGTCGTACTCGACATTTTAAAAGTTAACATACTCGTTTGTCATCAGAATTAATTTTCAATCTTCATCCTATCTATATAGTAACTAAAAAGGACATGAAGTGAAAGGCAAACTTATATTGGGGGACATAAGCATGAGTCAGACAGCCAGCATTAATGTATTAAGTATACTTTGTTTATTTTTCTATTTGATAGCCAGCAAAGTTCCGTGAAAAAAGCACCCCTTTTCAATGATTTGACCCTTGTCTGGTGAAACAACTTGCTCAGAATCAAACAGTTTACAAGTAGAAAGTGAAATAATCAAGTCCAGGAATGTAGGATGAAACTGTGAACAGCTCTTCTAGTGTTAACCTTTCCAACTAACATGCCAACATATATAGCAAGTTTCCAAAAGCAACTTATTTATTTATTGACATTTATTTAATGGGACAGTCCGACTGGGTCTAGAGACTATTTTCAGAGGAGGACTGGGGAGAAAAGCTCCAGCTACACAGCAGTAAAATAATTCAAAAATACATAGTAAATTCAGATATCTGAGAAAAAGACAGTATAAATCAGAAACAATATACATTCAAAATTCAATAAGACATTCATAAATACAACTAAAGTTACACTAAACTTATTACATTTCAATTTGACACAGAACATCTAAGCATACATTGATGTATAATAAAAGCTGGTGTTTTATCATATAAAAAGAGAATTTGTAGTGCAGTAAAATTATGAGACGTTATTACTAGAGAAGGGTGACTAATCACTGTAGTAAGGAAAAAAGAAGAAAAAGTGAGTTATGTAATAAGTCTAGTAGGAGAAAGCGGGTAGATACAGAGGGAATAAACTAGATATATTGGGAAAATGAAAAGAGTGGTAAACGTATGGGAAGTCAGAGTGACTGAATATATATAATATTAAAGATTAGTGAGATTAGCTCGTTGGAAGGTGGTAATGAGAGAATTAATCAATGGAGGTTAGAGGTATGAAGTGGGTGTAGTTTTAGCATGGTGTAGAGATACAGGAAGGTAGTTAGGGAGTTTAGGATGATTATCATTTTACCCTGGTTTAGAGTAAAAACAGATCCATACTTTTCTTAGAACTTATTTTAGTTCATGTTTGAAGAAGCCATCTTGGTGGATATGGGCATCTTGAGATAATGTAGTAATTGTCTCATATTTACTGACAACCACTTTATCCTTGAAGTAACAGATACAGTATGTGAGAGGTATACTTACATAATGACACTGGAGGCTAAACTCCTGCATACTAGTCCACATCAGGTTGCTGAAACTACACACACAAAACCTACCTCACATAACACATAATGTATGTTGAGGCACTTAAAAGGAATCTTCCTAAACAACAAAAGATCATCTAGACCACTCACTGTCAAAGTTATGCCTCAGCAAGCCCTAAGGCACTCAGAAAAAACACCACCTAACACCTCACATACTGTCACTCTCAGTGGAGCCCCAAACATTAAGCCCCTAAGGCACGTAAACAGACTTCACAGGACTCTCATCAAAGGGGACTCTATTACAGGATATACTGATTAACCTCTAACCAGGCTGAACAAGGAGAAGATCACTGTTAGCTGCTTATCCAGAGACAGGATCCACCAAACCATACATGCACTCAAGTCATTAAGTCACAGGTACGAGTATGATTCCATCATAGTCCATGTAGATGTAAATGACCTGAGATTTACCTCCATGGACTATATGAAGAAAGACATTATGGAGCTTTCAGACTTTGTCTGAAGCTGGTATGAGCCAAGCACTGAGCAGCATATTACCACCATCACTGAGGATGATGGTACAATATGAGCAGAAAATTACTGATTTCAACAACTGGATGTCTTTTGAATGTCACTCTAAGGGGATCCAATATTTGTCAATGTGGGAGGACATGGTAAATAGACCGCATTGCTTTGCCAAGGATGGTATGCACCTTTCCCCTCTAGGCATTAAAATACTGGTTAAGGCTTTGTCCACCACCATAGTGCCTTTTAGGCAATGCCAAACTGACAGACCTACTGACATAGCAAAATGAACTCACAGAGCCTCAAGGTGCTACTGCTTAATTCCAGGAACCTAAATGAAAAACTACACTCCCTCCAAGCCTTCTCACATTTCAGAATATAGATATCTGTGCAGTTACTGAGGCATAGTTTAAAGCAGCAGAGAGTATCCCAGTAGTGCAAGGTTTCAGTGCCTTCCACACTTTCAGGCCAGGAGTTGCACACACAAGGGCTAAAGGTAGAGGTGTCTGAATGTACATCAATAACAAGCATGCATCTAGGCTGTTCAAACAGGGTGTTGTGCTGGAATTCCCCCATGTGGAGATCACCATAGACAAAATCCTGTACCATATTATAGGCAGCTATAGGCCACCCTCCATGTTCCAAGAGGCTGACAAATCATACTTGGACCTGCTGGGCACACTTACCATCCAGCCTAACATCCTACTCATGGGAGACATTATTTATATCGCTATAGATTGAGAATCCTATGCAGCCTCAAACCAACAGGCACAAATAGAAACACCTTTGATTATTGAATACACCCACTAGAGACTCTAACATAGGTAACCTCATGTTTACAAAGGTGGGAGAATGTGCACCCCCCCCCATGTTTCCTCCTCCCTGGTAAGGTCTGACCATAAAGCTGTCTCCTTTGAAATCAAAATCAACTACATAATGCCATTAAAACCAGTAACAGTTAGGAACTATCCCAAGGCAAATTACCTGTTATTAACTGATGTTTTGTCAAAATTCAATGGCCCTCCAAACCCAGAGAACACATTAGACTATACTGAATTGCTCTCAGAAACACTGTACAATCATGTCAATGGCTACACTGAGGCTGCTGTACCTACCAGATGTAAGGCCAGCACAAGCCCCATAAACAAACTGCAGTGGCTGCATCCCAAACTAAACTTGATATACAACAAAAGGAAAAACATATATGGCAAAAACCAGGAAGGATAATTCTCATAAAGATAAAAAATTTTTCTCATCAAAGTAAATTGTCAATTAAGAGGGCTAATTATTTCAAGCAAAGCCAACTTTGTGCTTAAGCTATCCTCCCAGGTGAAAGATAACCATAAGTCCTTCTACACCTATGGCAGAAACCTCAAGAGCAATGTGCTGAACTGATGGTTAATGGTGCCACATTCACCAAGCTAGGCAATATAGCAAACTTGTTAGTGGACAGATTCAGTTCCAACTATAACCCCTTTCTCCCTGCACCATCCCCACAATAATACCCTCAAAGATACCCCCAACTATAACTAGGAAGCATGTACTAGCTACACTCATTAAATCTAAGAACACAGCCTCAGTGGGCCCTGATAACATCACAAGATGCCTCCCGAATAGTCTAAAATATGACTTGTCAGGACCCCTGGAGTCATTATTTAACCATAGTGGCATGTGACTGGAGGACTGTGATGATCATCTCCCTTCATAAGGGAGGATTTTCAACAGATCCTGAAAGCTACAGACCCATTAGTCTGACTACTCTCATCTGCAAAGCCATGGAAAGAACTATCATGGAAAGTATCAACAAGGATATAGGCACTCTCTGGACATTAGATCCAACACAACTTGGCTTTGTCAAAGGAAGGCGGACTTCTTTGAAAAGGTCACTAAGGTAATGGATGAGGGGAAAACTGTGGATACTGCCTACCTAGATCTGGGTAAGTCAATTAATACAATACCCCACTCGGGCATTGTAAACAAACTTACAGAACTAGGTATAAACCCCTTTGTAACTTGTTGGATAGCTAGCTGAATCAGTGATAGGACCCTGGAGGTTCGAATCTATGAGGCCACCTCCACAGAAAGGCCAGTCACCAGTAGAGTCCCTCAGGGCTCCGTGCTAGGCCCACTCCTTTTTGTCATCTACTTCTTGGATGTCAATGTCAAAGGCAATGCCAAATAATTCTGGATAACCAAGTTTGCAGATGATTGCATAGTGGCAGCAGTCACTGAATCCCTCCAAGTTGAGAACAACCTTCGGAAAGGTCTAATATAGACAAATGCATGGTGTCAAATCCATGGCTTAATACTTAATACCAAGAAATGCATAGTACCTTTTATGAAGTCTGTCAACCCAGGTAACTACATCAACAATAAAACACCTTTAAAAGTCGATTCAGTAGCCAGAGATCTGGAAACTCATGTAGATAGTAACTTAGCCTTTGCCCCACATGTGTCCAAGGTAATAACAAAGTCCTTTTATATTGCTCAACTTATAAGTAACAGCATGGTACTTAGGTCCAAAGAGATCATCATATCACTGTACTTGGTCCTTATCAGCCCCATCATAGAGTTTAATACCCCCTTTGGTATGTATCTGACCAGACACATGCAGCAAATGGAACATCCGCAAAGATTCCTTACAGAAAGAATACTGGAAGAAATCCATCATACTATGCTGATTTTCTCAAATCCCTATGTCTTTACTTGGTATCATACAGACTTGTAAGAGGTGATCTTTGCCTGGCATACAAGGCATCCCTGGACCCTGGTTTGATTAGTCCTTTGCACATCTGCAAAATAAACAGCATCAGAACTACTAGATTAAATGACCTAAATTTTGCTTGCAACATAAATAAGAAATGTTGAAGAGATAGATATGTTTCTCACAGAATTCCCATTCTCTGGAACAGGCTCCCCATTCAAGTGAAGCAGAGTTCCTTGCTACCCCTATTTAAGTGCAACTTGGATGAAAGGCACCTATGTCTTTGATGGGCATAGTTAGTAAACCATTCCCTATAAATGAAATATGAATCACATTTTTGATCATATTTGGGTTGGCTAGGCTTTAAAGGGCTCTTGTGGTCATTAGACTAGTACGCACCTATGAACCTATGAACTTATAGAATGATGTTTAGGATTTAGTGTAATATTGGTGGGAAGGTTGTTCCAGGCTTTTGTTACTGAAAATGAATGCATTCTTTTGCCATCTGAAGTTCTAGGTTTGTGCGTTGTGAAATTATGTTTGTCTTTTGATCATAAAGATATTGTAGGACTGTAGATTTGGAGAATAGGAAATAAGGAAGGGCAGGCAGTGGGTTTGTGAATGATGTTATGGGCAGTTTGAAGCTGTAGATAGGTTAGGTACTCAGGTAGCTCAAGCCATTTAAATGTTTACAGTGGAATGTAGTGATGGGTAAGATATGTGGAGCTAGTTGCAAATTTGGCTATTTTATTATAACAAGATTCAAGCCTGGACTTAAGAGCAATTTGGAGGTTGGAAAGAATAGGGGCTGCATAGAGGAGTGAAGACATAAGGTAGGTATTGGCTAGTGTAAGTCTAGTATGGTTATTCAGATATGGGTTGCGCTTATAAAGCATACCCAGTTTTTGATGCACTTTTTTATATGAAGATCCAACCTTAGATTGTCATCAATTATCACACCTAAGAGTTTTGTAGATGAAGCAACTTTGTTAACTGTATTGTTTTAGGATTGTATTTTAAAATTAGACTTATTATTGTAACATGATTTAGGGGTGAAGAGACGAAGTTTAGTTTTTTAGGGTTAAGTAGCAATTATGAGTCATTTAGCCATGTTTCCAGAGAGGAGAAGGCATCCTTTGTTATATGTTGTAGGTGGGACAGGCCACGTGAGGAGCAGATGATAGCAGAATCATCTGTATTTTGAATTAAAGAGCTTTGACAGGCAGCTGTATGGAGGTCATTGATAAACATACTGAAAAGACGCAGCCCAAGTATTGACCCTGAGGGACACCAGTAGTAGTCGGAAGGTAGGATGGTAGGGCACCTTGCCATTTTATAGATTATTATCAGTTTGATAGCTGTGATGCCCAACTACTGGCCCAGTAATCAAGGAGCCTCAATCCATACCACTAGCACCAGTATGGGACGCACACTGGGAGGATGACAGGTACACACACACACACACTATTTCCAGATGCAGCTCTCTTCATCAAATGCAATTTCCTTTAAGAGCACACAGAGTCCACAGTCAGTCTGGGTCTGGTTTTGCCCTCTTTCTCCAGATCCCCAATAAGAATCCCTACTGGCACAGCTATAGAGTTGAGATCTCAGTTGAGTGATCAAATGAAGACCTCCAGCACCATCTCTGTCCAAGTAGCTGACACACACACACCCTTTAAGGTTTGATTTACACACACACCCACACACACACACACACACACACACACCTGGTAAAGGCTGGCACTGATTTACTAGCTATGCCCCCTTCTGCCCAGACCATAAGGTAGTTTTCATTGCCACCAGTCACTCCTGCCAGCTATCTTAAGGTTCTTAACAAAGAGTGCCCAGTCCTACTGTGTAATGTTAGTATCAATACAAATGGTAGTTCATAGGTTCATAGGCTGGTACTAGCCTATCGGCCCTAGACCCTATACAAGCCTAGCCATAACACTTCCATGGCTATTTCTTCCCACAATATTTACTTCCCTGGACCCCTGTCTAGCAGGGTGACTAATGTGATCCCCGGGGTGAATTTCCTATCTCCCATCCAATTGTCAAGGTTCCTTTTGAAAAGGGCCAAAGAGGCGCTCAGCTTGACATATATGGGCAGTCTATTCCAGAGTCTGGGGAGTCTGTGGGTCAGGAACCTATCCCTCCAGCATGTTTTGTTCATTGTGATTATAGGATTAAGATCCCTGGAGAGTGTGGTTCTGAGGGATTGGGATTTCTTTAAGTGTAGCATGTTGAACAGCTCTGGGTTTGACATGGCCTTGTATGTTAAGCAGAGATTGTCTCTGAGTAGACAATATGCAACAGAGTATAGCTGGAGTTTTTTCAGACGGTCAGCATAGGGCATCTGTTTAGGCCTGTGATTCTTTTAGTGAGGTATTTCTACAGCCTTTCCAGTTGTTGCAGATGTCTTGAGAGGTAAATACCAAACGGGACATTGTATTCTACAATGGGTCTAATGATAGATGAGTACAGTGGGACGATGACCTCCTTTTTTTGGATGAAAAGCCCTTAGTGATGAGGTGTGCCACATAGAAGGATTTCCTGACTGATGTGGCGATGTGGTTATCGAAGGTGAGACCACTGTCCACCTGTGTCCCTAAGTCGCTCATCACACTTTCATTGTTTCGTGTACTGCCACCTATGTGATAATTCATGGGTACATGTTTTTTTCCCAAAGGGGATAACTATACATTTCTTGGCATTGAGCTTGAGCCCATGGCTCTGGCACCAAGCATCTGTTTCTGTAAGGCCCATTTGTAGAATATCCACATCATTTGGGGGTTCAATAATGGCTCCCAGTCTGCAGTCATCTGTGAACTTTGTTAGCCAGAGTCCCTTAGTATTGGCCTGTACTTCAAGTAGATGCCAAACAAGAGTGGTCCCTGGACTGAACCCTGAGGTACTCCACTTGTCATTTGTCTGGAGCTGGAGCTGGATTTGGAGTCTGCTACTTTTACAGTGTGGGTTCTGTCAGTAAGCCAGTTGACAACTCATTGAGTGACGTGGGGATTAATGCCCAGCTTAGTAAGTTTATCTATGATTCCAGAATGGGGGATGGTGTTGAAGGCCTTGGCGAGGTCCAGATAGGCTTTGTGGACCGCCTTACCCTTAGCCACAGCTCTGGAGACTGATTTGAATAAGTCAATCAGGTTCAGGAGACAAGATCATCCCTTCATGAACCCAAACTGGGTGGGGTCCAGTGTTTGAAGTTTGCTAATGTCTTTGTTTAGAAGTTCCATGATAATATGTTCCATGGCCTTGCAGATAAGGCTCATCAGACTGATGGGATGGTAGTTCCCAGGATCCAAGGTGGATCCCCCTCTTGTGAAGTGGGTTAACTGTAGCTGTGCGCCACTCAGTGGGCACAAAGCCTGAGGTGAAGCTATGATTAAGCATGACACTGTGGTGAGGTGCCAGTTCATTTTGTAGTTCATGTAGTGCACAGCCTGGGATGTTGTCTGGTCCCATGGATGCTGTATTCTTTGCTTTGGAGAGTGCATTATTTTACCTGTGTGGCCGTTATTACAGAATTTGGCAATCTTTCGGTATTGAGATGGGCCATTTAGAGGGTGAGAGGGGGGTGAAGTTGGCACTGAATCGATCTGCCAGGATATTGGCAATATCCTTGGGATCAGTATATTTAATGCCATTCTGTTGTACCTCATAGCAGATCTGAGCATTGCCATTTAGAGTCTTGACATAGCTATAGAATGCCTTGTAGTTGTCTTTGGAACCTTTGGCAATTTTATTTTTGTAACTAGCTTTGGAGGATTTTATGAGGGATCTCAGCTTCTTACTGAGGCTGGTAAGGGAGTTTTTTGCATCCTGGGATTTTCCTCTTTTCTGCAACAGTTTCTTCCTTTTGTTGTAAAGTTTGTTTATGGCAGGGGACCACCAGATTGGCTTCCCTTTTTTGGAGGAGAGCGTCTTGGTTCTATTTGGGATGGCACGATTCATGCACAAGTGGATGTGCTTGTACAGTGCCTTTGTGTAGGATTCAGCAGTTCCTGTCTGCGTGGGTGTTATGAAGTTTGTCACTTTTGACTTGAGTAGCATGAAGTTGGCTTTGGAGAAGTTTTTTACAGACGCTTCCTTACTGGGGACTGGTGGAGGGATGTGGATGTCAAGGGTGATTAGCTTATGACCAGACCTGACCAATGAGGGGGTGACCATAGGTGTGGAGCATCAATTTCCCATGTTGGTAATGACCAAGTCTAGGATATTGAAGCCCCTGGTGGGACTATGGATTAGTTGATCCAGGGCATTGGAATTTATGAATTCCAAGAACTGTTTGGCAAAGGTGTTGGTACATGAGTAGTTTTCCCAGTTAATGGCAGTGTAGTTGAAATCACCCAGTATTAGTGTGTTTGGATGCATCTTAATATTTTCCATTATGTTTAGAATGGTGTAGTGAGAATCTTGGGGGAAGGTGGAAGATCTGTAGCAAGCTACAATTTGGATTGCAGTCTTACCTAGTGTTAGTTGCACCAGGAGAATTTCAGACGCATTGTGTTGGACAACTAGCCTGGTGGTGTGAATATCCTTGGTGAATACGGACACTCCTCCACCTTTAGTGTTTCGGTCCTGGCTTCGTGGCCAAAAAGTGTGGCAAGAGTTGTAGCCTGGTATTGCAGGGGTGCTCTCTGGAGCCTTGAACCAGGTCTCAGTTACTGCACAGTTATTGATGTTCTCAATTTTTAGGAGTGCTTCAAGAGAGTGCATTTTAAGGTTTAGACTTCTAGCATTGAGTAGCATTACCTTCAGATTTTGCATGCTTGTACCTGTTACAGTGGTGGTTTTGTCCTTTGAACTTTCCCTAAAAAAGACACTGTGGGGTGGAAAGAGCCTTAGCCAGTAACCTGAATCCCAGGGGTGACAGGTGCAGACCATCTCTGGCAAAGCATCGGGGTCTGTCGATCATGTTGTTCCAGGCAGACAGATACTGGATCTCCTTTGACTTCAACAATTGGCTAAGCTTCTGGTGTCATTCAATCATTTTGTCCTTATACTGTGGTATCATTCTGGGCAAAGGCAGGATGATACTCAGGGCTAGGGTCATACCTGCCTGGGCCACATGATCCAAGAGCTCTTCTATGTCTCTTTTCATGTAGTCCAGGGAGGTACGTCTTAAGTCATTCACTCCAACATGGACAATAACAGAGTCATATTTGTACTTGTTGTGGAGTGACTTGAGTGCATGTGTTATGTGGTGGATCCTGGCACCCGCCAGGCAGTTGACTGTAATTTTCTCCTTGTTCAGCCTGGTGAGTGGGACATCAGTGTGCCTGACTATAGAGTCACCTCTGACTAAAGTGTTGGGTACGTTGTCTTGCCTTAGGAGCTGTTGTTGGGTGGCACACTGGTGTTGTGAGCTATGTGACACTTTGGTTGTGATTGATGTTTGGTTGCATTTCAACTTCAGAAGTCCTTGTTGCTTGGGCAGCTTACTGTTAAGGGCCTCCGCATATGAGGGTTTAGTTTTACTTTGTGAGGGTATTAGTGGTGTGGGTTTAGAAAGGCTATGTGTTGCTTGAGGTGTACTGCAGGTGTTAACCTTCTTCTCTTGACTGTCTAGCACAATCGTGGGTAGTGAGAGCTTTGCTTCCAGTTTGGTTATGTGCATCTCTCGCAGGTTGTAGTGTTGGGTGGTAGGAGGAGAGGGTTGTCTGTGCACGAGGCAATTGCGGCAGTGCCCCAGTATGCCTAGATTCACCAGGTGGACAGGAGAAATCACCGGAAGCTGACCCTTGGACATGCCTGGTTTGGTGCTTTTTTTTGTAAAGTACAAGAGCTGTTTTCTCTTACCTTAGCAAAGTACTTTGCAATTATAGGCTGTTTAGAGCCTGCAAATAATTTCTCCTTATTAACAAGGAGAGTTGAGTGCTTGTATCAGTTTAAGGCTTCCTAGTGCTTTCCAGCAGGTTTTAGAGCAAGTGCCAGTCACAGGGATACTTAAAGGTAAGATGAAAATAAAATGGTTTATCCTAAACACTGCAGTGTGCACTAGAGGAGTTAGAAATGAAAGTAGGTAACTTAAGTTTTACCTGCCTAAAAAGTTAAGTTTTAGTGGAGAGTCACTATTTTTAAAACAGCAAGATAGATTGAAATGGGGTGGTTATTTTCATATTCTGGTGCTGTGGAATACAGTAGGATGGTCAATAAATTTAAATAGTTGAAGGGGAGTGATTTCACAAAAATAGTTTGACCAAGAGCAAGGCTATTAGGAGTGACATATACAGTGTCACCAAATAAAAATGCAAGTACTCCCAAAAATATATATGTCTCACAAAGTTCAGCAATAATGAAAGGTTTAAATATATTTAATAATAAATAATAACAGAATAAGACAATACTAAATATCTATTTACAGTAATAGAGTCCAAAATCACAGGAAATATTTAAAAAAAACATTGCAGGACAGTCTCAAATAAATAAAGAAAACGTTTAAGCTATGCTTCACTATATTCCTGACTGAATCTAAGAGAATTACTATACCCTAGTACACTTACTTAATTAGAGCAGCAAGACAGATGGAGTGAGTGGATCGTGATGTCCTCAGGTCAAAGACAAAATACAGAACACTCAGTCTCTCTTAGAGAGTTCTTAAATTAATATCTCAAATATTACTGCTGGGATAGCTTGCAAAATGAGATCATTTCTGTTAATCTGACTCTATCCTAGGTAAAAAACCTACTGCTGAAAGCTAGCAGTATTTAGCAACCACCTATGAAAATATATAGACCTCAGATCTTTTGGCAACTGGTACAAGTCATAAAATAATTTACATTCCTCCACATTTAAAAGAAATACAGAAAACTTCTCTAGTACAGACATTATGTCTCCTGCTGCACTGAAACTGAAAGATAACATCTTTTTATTGAGTGACCATAAAGTAATTAATTTCAGCTATTTTTCTGAAGTTAACCTTCTGTATTCCAGTAGGGCATGCTGTGGTTACATTTTTATGCTCAGTACTTTACAAACCCTTTTAAACACACACTTCTGTACCAGCATTTTGATATACATATAACATACAATTCTGATGCAGTTGTAACACAAGCATCATAGACAAATCATTTTGATATTCACCAATGACATATAATTATTTACAAAATTCCAGATAGCTGGGCTGGCAGTATTTCATTTTGTGATAGCTGAAAAGCCAATTAATAAATATTAAAGTAATTAAATTAAGGAAAGATAGTGGCAGTCTGAAGAAGATTTATCAATATGTGGAATTTGACTTGTTTTGGTACCAGGGTTGAGTAGGGAGTTAACCTTTACTGAAAAAGGAAAATATACAATAATGTGCTGCCAGATATGAGCCTATAGCAAAGCATCTGTGGTGCTCTCTGTCAGATAAAGACAGTATGAATTCAGGTAACATTTCTGATTATCAAAGACTGACTCACTGGTGGGTTCCTATTAGATGTTCGACAGCTTAGGTTGTTGAATGCCTAATTATCGACACCTAAGCATCGAAACTTTAAAATCGAGAATGGCCACATACGCAAATTCTTTCCTCGGGAAAGAATTCGCTTGGCCGTTATCGGGGATTTGCCCTTTCCCCAATGTAGAGCGATCTTGGAGTTGATATATTTAGTTGGAGGTGGGGGGCAAAGCCACCCACTATGTTTGGGTTCAAAAGTTTATTTTATTTCGTGAAAGCCTAGCGAATTCTTTCCCGAGGAAAGAATGGCCATTCGCGATTTTTAGGTGTTGATGCTTAGGTGTCGATGTTTAGACATTCGGCAACCTAAGCTTTTGATGGAGTAATATAGCCGCTCACTGGCACTGTCTACATGGATACCTGCGTTGTTGTGAAAATCATGTAGTGGATCCAGAAAGTGTAATGCATCTAAAATAACCCTTTTGATTATTCATAAGCTTCATGATACAAAATATTTTACTGGTAGTTCACTCTTAGGCTGTCTTATTCCTTAAATTTGGAAACCTGTTTGAAAGCGTTAGTTATTAGTATGACAGTACAGTTGTATAAGTTGAACATACATAACAGCAAATGACCTTTGCTATATCTGTTATATCCTACTATTGATATAAAGGCTGGCCAGCTTCCAAAGCTTCACGCATCTTCCATGCACCTAAACTGTCAAGAAGCTTGAGCTGAACTGTCCCAGGGTACAAAAGTCTAAAAGATATACAGAAAAACAATTCTGAGTTCTCTATGTATGTCACAAATGCAGGAAAAACTCTGGTATTGAGCAGAATCATACCTTTACCAAGAATGATACCAAGGTACAAGGAAAAAATGATTGATTTCAACAATTGGCAGAACAACTGATGCCATTTGAGGGGGATATATTATGTGGCAGCACAGTCGTACTCGCACCTCTCATTCCAAGGCTTCCATATACTAGATAAAGCCTTTCTGCCACACAGTACCCTTTTTAGGGATTGTCTAGATAATGGAGCTTCCAACTTAAAAAAAATAACAAATAAAGCACCAGACAATATCAGTCTGACACTGCTCACTGCTGCAGGACGAAATAACAAATTGCCTGACCTTGACGTCCTTCTGCAAAACTTGGTTTAAAATTATGGAAATCACCCCCTCTATCCCACGATTTTCCACTCTTCATGCCTTTAGACTTAATGGGAACTGTGATGAAGAATCCATATTTGTTAAAGACAGCATTACCTCAAGACAGACTCTTAACAATTCACAAACTAAACATATTTAGATTCAACTCACTTTAAATAAAACTATCAGATCACAGCATGTTCACTGACTGCCTCAATGAACCCCCAAAATTCCATCCATTTCTGAGCTTCACTGGAGGAATTTCCAATGTAAACAATTCCATAACCCGGGAGACTTTAACTACCTGCCAGAAAACTGGGAGAGATGTACCTCAAATTTAGGCTACACTCCCAAAATTCCTTAACTTCATAAATAAGAATTCCTTGGATGAAATTTTCAAAGAGCCATTAGGGAAGAAAATGATCTTTACCTGATCCTTACAAATATAATATTTAAATGCACTATCCCATTGGTATACCCTTTTTCAATCAAGTCTGACCACAAATAGGTAACCCTTTCTTCCAAACTCACTAAAACATCAGATGTAAATATCACAGTATTTAAAGATTTCAGACTACAAATGTCTTACTATTTTACAGTGAGGTCTGAAGTTCATGTATAAATGCAGCCCACAAAATTTTGATGAGGCTAGTAGTTTTGCAAATAAATTCTATACTCACCCAGAAAATGTATTACTCTGAAATTCCCTATCAAAACTAAACAAAATGGAAATTGTAAGAACAAACCATCTATGTGGCTAACATATGTAAATAAACTATGCAACAAAAGGAAAAATCTTATTTAAATATATAGCAAAACTAAAGATCACAAATCAAGGTCAAGATCAAAACAATGATCGTTCAAGGAACTGAAAACTACCATCAAGAAAACAAAGGCATGAACTTAGACTGGCATCAGAAGCCCTCCTTTACTTATATAAGGAAGTTAGAAAATATCAGCAGGCATTGTTCTGGTACTACCATTTCTGATTCATTGGGTGTCGCAAATGTATTAGCAAGCAATTTCAGTCAATTTTTATTCTGGAGACATCTCTACAAAACACACATATATCTAAATACCTCAAACCTCCTACCATCACAAAATAACAATTGTTAAAAGTTCTCATAAAAAAAAAAAATAATCTTTGGGACCTGATACCATACCAGGCCACCTGCTGTGGAGCTCTAAACATGCACCGGTGGACCCACTCCTACAAGTATTTAACCTGTGCTTATTTACTGTATTTGTTCCTTGGTTTGGTGTGCAGCAATTATGATACCACTTCACAAGTGTGGCCTTATCACAGACCCTGGTAATTACTGACCAAATAGCCTAATGGGTCTCATCTATAAGACCAGAATGGGTTATAACAGACCTGATACACTACAATATAAAAAAATCTTGTTTTGACTTGAACCCCAAAAGTTTTGCTTTACTAAAGGACAACAACGAGATTTTATTATTAAATGCTCAACTTGTCTGTCCTATTTCTCCCTATTTACAGTCCCTGCTATGAATAAACAATAATACTGCATGTAAAATATTTTAAATCGACTGTTTCTGTCCACTAGAACAGTGCCTTATCGTACTGTGGTGGTTTCACTTTCAAAAGACTATTATCCCACCCTGAAAAAGCCTGCTGCAGTCTGAAATCATTGGTGTCATTAAGGCCAATTAATATAGGTAGTTTTCTGGCCAAGTCCCTCCCCAAACTGACATCACCACGGCCATCCTAAAAACCCACCCATGCTGTGATGTCACTGCTTCCTGGTCCTTCCCCTACCCATACAGAAAGTAAAGGCTAGAACAAGGAAACAGTACATGAGTCAAGTCTCCTGCTGTGAGCTGTCAATCATAGCAGGTGTTAGCTTAATTTACCCTTAGTACTTTTTGACAGCTAGGAAAGTTAGGTGTGAAGAGGTTGGGAGATGTGTTGAAGTAGTACAATTCAGGCTTCACAAAAGACTGCAATTCAGCCATTCAAAAAGAAGCAGCAGTAAAAAGCACTTTGAAAATCTGTTCTGTGGCATTTGCACTGTTTGTGTTTTAAGAGGTTCCCTATTATACTGTCAGAAACACAGGCTGTCGAATGCGTCTTTGTCAAACAGAAAAGCGCGAAAAGGTAAAATAGTGAAGTGGCTGTTCAGTGAATTCTTTCCCTGGGAAAGAGTTAGTTTGGCCGCTTTTGCTACTTTGCCTTTTCGGTACTGTAGTGTGATCTCAGAGTCGATATATTTAAGTAGGGGGGTGCGTGGGGGGAGTGGAGGGCAAAGCCCCCTATTAAGTAATGTTTTATTGTTTTTTTGCTTTGTTTTGGAACAGCAATTGTTTTCCATTGGAAAATAATCACCGTTCTGAAGTTTCGACGTTGTAAGCTTTTGCTTACATGGGGTCGATTATCTGTTGTTCGCTCTTCTCAGTGTGTGATATGATTATATAGACCCTTTTAAGAAGTCATGGAACATCATGAAATGTTACTTAAAGCTAACTGACTGGAAGACAGCAGTGTATGCATGTCAAATCAGTGCAGTGATAGGAGCTTTAGAAAGAGAGAGGCTTGCATGATGCAATTTTTTACAGACAAGCACTGCATTGTGGGATACCTAGAGGCAGACTAAACAATCAGGATCACTTCAAGATGCTTGGCCCCATGTGGCAGACTCAGAAATTATGTATACAAATATTTAAAAACCTGTAAATAGTCCCAGAGTGTTGTTAAAATGTAGAAAACACCAAACCACGATGAAATAAACACGTTTTTGAGTCTGTCAGTGCAGTTTTTCTTTAAGTGTTGAGCTCATCTAATGTATTTGGTGAATTTATTTAAGACAATGATGCAAGCTGTAGACTGTGGTCATCAATTTAAGATACCTTGCACACCTTGACCTCACTAAGGGATTTCATACCACACCAAATGCCAATAATTTCAACAAATGTACTGCAAAGTGATTCCTATGTAGTTAGACGGATTCCTAATTGCCTGAGGGACAGACACCCTCACTGTGAGAGTGACAGTCACATCATCAATGATTATGAAGGAAACCAGTGGGGTGCCACAGGGATCCATGCTAGGACCCCTACTATTCGGCATATATTTTTCTGATTTCCAAATCAAAAACAGGGAACTCTGATTAACCAGGTTTACAGATAATTGTAAACTAGGTTTATAGCTTCATAAGTATATATTAGACTAACAACCCCCAGGGCCTTTAGAAGCCTAGCCATGCAACCAAACACAATTGCATCCTCTAGTAACATGTGCATCTTAATTGAGGAGGGAATATGTTTGTTTGGTGGTTGCTAAAATGTAATGTGGGGGAGGTCTGTTAGTTATGGAATGTTTACTGTTCACCTTAGTCTATAAGAGACATGGGAACAACCCAGGGATGAATTTATTTTGCATTCAGTGGTTAAGGTTACATTTAAATAGCGTTAGGGATGGACGCTGCTTCACATGGATGGGAAGCCTATTCCAGAGCACAGGGATCCCTAGAGTCATATATCTGTCTCACCAGCATGTTATATTTATGTAGGAAACAAACTTAAAATCATTGGCTCCACTGTTTCTTGTGCTGCTCATTTTACTGATGAACAAAAGCTCCATCAGAGCGGATCTAATGATGCTTTATATGCCAAACACAGATTGCATCTTAACAACTTGTAGGAGACCGAAAACAGAGAAAGGGCTCTGAGGTGATCTGTATAGGACAGTGTGTTAATACCCTGGATTCTGTTAGTGATGAACCTCTGTGGGCATTCCAGCTGCTGCATATGTGTAGTCAGGTACATGTCAAAGGGGCATTGTACTCGATAATGGGTCTGATAAGGGATGATAGAGTGGTGCTATGACTTCCTTAGACCTGGAGTCCATACCTTTACTTAGAAGACGGGCGACATAGCATGATTTTCTTACCTTGGCTATGTGCTGGTCAAAGGCCATATTACTGTACATATGTTCCTAGATCTCTAACTACAAGGTCAACTCTTAGAAATGTCTTAACAATGGAGTGATTTGCCTGGGTTTCCCAAAATATACTATAATGCACTTCTTTGCATTCAGTTTTAATGCATGGCTTTGGCAGCATTTGTCTGGGTGAGGTTCTCTTGCAGTATGTTAGTGTGAAGGGGAGAATTTATAATAACTCCCAATCTACAGTCATCTACAAACCTAGTGATCCAGAATCCCTTGACATTCACCTTGACCTCTGAGAAGTAAATGACACACAGGAGTGGGCCCATCGTGAAGCCCTGTGGTACTTCACTGGTGATCTGCATCTTGGTTGAGGTGGTCTCACAAATCCTAACTTCTTGGGTCCTATCTGTGAGCCAGCTGACAATCCAGCAAGTTATGTAGGGATTTATGCCCATTTTGGTGAGTTGCCTACACTATCTGAGTGAGTTATTGTGTCAAACACCTTAGCCAGTTCTAGGTAGGCCATATACACCATTTTCATTTCATTCATTACCTTGGTTACCTTATCAGAGAAGTCTACCAGGTTAAGTAGCATGACCTTCCTTTGACCAAACCAGACTGAGATGGGTCCAGTGCCTGTAGGTTGCCGGTGTCTTTGTTCATCATTTCCATGATAATTTGTTCCATGGCTTTGCATATTAAATATGTCAGACTAATGGGTCTGTTATTTCTGTGATCAGTTGACAGGACATATTTCAGACTATTTAGAAGGCAACCTGGGCTATTGTCTGGACCCACTGAGGCTGTATTTTTTGCCTCAGTGAGCACTGCAATGACAGTCGGGGATTATCCTGGCAGGGATTTCACAAGTGCGGGGGGGGGGGGGTAGGGAGTAAAGTTTGAGCTAAATGCGTCAGTCAACAGATTCCCTATGTCACTTTGCTCAGTGAAGGTGGTACCATTTACTAACCAGTTCTGCACACTCTTGTGTGCTACCTTTGAGGTTTCAGACATACCTGTAGAAGGCTTTGTGGTTGGCTTTATACTGAGAAGCTCTCAGCTCTCTTGACTTGTAATTGGCCTTGTTGGGTTTAATTAGTTCTCTTCATTTCCTGTTTAGTGTTATTAGTGAGCTGTTGTCATTCTGACAAATGCTCTGGTTGACTTTTGCCATGGCTTTTTCCATTTGTTATATACCCCGTTAAGATTAGCTTTCCACCAGTGTGGTTTGTTTTAAGATTTGTTTTGGGATAACTTCTGGTAGGTACAGCAACCTCTATGCAACCATTTAAGACTGTACAGTGTTTCTCTGAATAATTCTGCATAGGCCATTGTGAATTCTGGGTTAGGCAGGGCAGTGAATTTTCACAAATTGTTGCTTAATAGGATGGAGTTTGCTTTGAAATAGAATTATAACAAATTTTGCTGGGTTTCCTAGATGATTTTTATTATGAATGAGACAGCTTTGTTATCAAGCATCACCAATGAGGATGTGACAAAGGGGTGGGGGTGTAGCCCTTATTGGTGAGAACAAGGTTCACTATGTTTGAACCTCTGGTTGAAGTTCACAAATACCGATCAAAGGAATGTGTGTTAATAAAGTCCAGGAACTGTTGTGCCTGCAAAATTGGCGGCAGTGTATGTTTCCCAGTCTACAGAGGGGTAGTTGACGTTTCCCATGAATAGTGTTTTGTTGAATGGGGAGTGCCTCCAGTAGGTGTTTAGATAAGAGATGGACAATTCTTGAGACATAGATGGTGACCTATTGCTTGCTAAGATATGGTAAGGGACTCTATCCATACGATTTGTAAGTAGATGAACTCCAATGTTTCATCCTGTTTAACCAAACATGAGGTATACTTGTTGCTAATGTAGATCACTATAGCTCTACCTTTAGTCTCTGACTGTGTGACTGATATTATAAATGTGTGGAAGATACTATAGCCTTGCACTGCTGGAATACTTTATATGCTTTAAACCATGTCTCAGTAATGGCACAGATGTCTATATTCTCCAGAGTGAGGAGAGCTTGTAGGGTCTGGAACTTCTGTTAAGGTCTCTAGCACTGACCAGTAATACCTTTAGGGTCTTTTGGGTTTTATTTTATATGTCAGTAAGTTTGCCAATTTGCAATTTCGTAAAGAAGGCTCTAAGTGGGGGTGTTATACCTAAATCCACTTCTGATATGCAGACTCTACAATGTGAACACTAACATGTAAACAGTCGGTGCTCTGAAAACAGGCAAAAGCTAAATACTAAAAAATACAATATTGTTGCATTTGGTAAACAATATTCTGCCCAGGGTATATCAAAGAAAACACTCTATTCAATAAAGACAATATTGCGAGAGACCTTGGTATGTGGATAGATAACTCCCACTACTTTAAACCTCATGTTGCAACAGAGGTCAGAAAATTCTGTCATATTTCATTGCAAAGGGTATTTTCTCTAGATGTAAAGATGTTCTTACTCCTCTATATCTGGCATTGATCAGGTCCCTCAGCAGATGCAATGCTCCCTTTCAGATGTGATACTAAACACATGAAGCAACTGGAGGGACCTGAAGAGCAACTGACAAAAAAGATTATCGCCAAAAGCACCTGAGTTACCCTTGTACTCAGTCTTCTACAGACACATTAGGGGTGGAATGTGCCTTGCTTCCCAGCACATTAGGGATCCAGCAATCCAAACATTCTTATTTCTCCACAAATCAAGCAATACAGGAAACACTAGAACCAGACAACTAAAAATGTTTCAGCAAAAAATGAATCACGGTGGAGAGACAGATTTGTCATACAGTGACAACCCCTTCTCCGAAACAAACCTCTTCTCCAGAGCAAGTGAGAGACTACCTTCTTATAAGAAAGAATTAGACAATTGGATGGGTATTCATAAATGCATCCATGGTATGACTGAGGTATCACTCCTTGAAAAGTTGATAAGGTCTAAGGGTGGGTACTGTCAAGGTGTAAATGGCCACATGGTATAGTTGCCTTGTACATTCTGTGATTCCATGATTCTTTAATTACTGTATATACCTGAATTGTTCATTCACACTAGATTATTCACATTTGTTAGCTATTTCCTGAAACACTTTGCCCTCATTAAATAGAGCCTTTGCTTTTCTTGACTTGATTGCAATTAAGCCAGCTGAGAACTGTACTTTTCATGATTACTTGCTCACTTGAGAGGTCTCTGATCTTTTGGTAGGGTTTATGTGTTGTGTGCTTGCTATGTGCAAAAGGTGAAGCCTGTGTGCTGACAACCTGTTTGATGTTTGGCTTGTTTTCACGTGAGAAATTGATTCCAAATTCATGGTGTTTATACATTACTCACATATTGTATTTGTTTTAGGAGTAACTGATTGTCAGCAAAATGGATACACCTCTGCTTTTGGTTCTTTAATGCTCATTTTGAGGTCTGAATGTGTAGAACCTATTGTAGCCTTGCACAGCAGGGCTGGTCTTTGTGGCCTTGAACCATGTCTCAGTGACTGCACAGACATCAGCATCTTCCAAGGTGAGTTGTGCCTCCAGAAAGTGCAGTTTCCTGTTTAGACTTCAAGCATTAAGCAACATGACCTTGAGTTTGTCTCGAGTAGATTTTTTTACATTGTAAATGTTGTTATTGTGACTTTGCCTAACAATGGCACAATGGTAGAGGCAAGTACCTTTGCCAGTAACCAAAAGCCAACAGGCAACAGGTAAAGACCATCCCTGACAAAGCAGCATGATCTATCAGTCATGTCTTCCCAGGCTGACAGATACTGGATGCCCCTGGACTGACATCAGAAACTAAGCCAATTGTTGAAGTTAATCATTTTTGATTATATGAGTAATCATCCTGGGTGAAGGTAGAATGCTGCTTAGGGCTAGGGACATACCTGCCTGTGGCACATAATCTGAGAGTTCAGTCATGACTCTCTTTATATAGTTCATAGAGGTATGTCTCAAGTCATTCACCCCAAAATGGACTATGACAGAGTCCTACTGGTATTTGTTGTGGAGAGACTTGTGCGTGTGCATGATTTGATGGACCTTCATCTTGCCCAGCCTGGTGAGGGGGACATCTGTGTTTCTCTGTATGGAGTCACCTATGACCCCAACATTTGGTTTTGAGGTGTTTTGCCTTAGGGGCTTTTTAGTCGAGACACTGGTGTGTCTGTTATTATGTGCTGTTATTATGTGTAGTGCATTCTGTTGCATCTGAAGTGTACGCAATAGGTTTGCTCTTGGGAAGTCTCTGATTTTTTTGGTAGGTTTTTAGAAAATGCCTCCACATATATGGGTTTATGTGTTGTGTGCTTGTTAAGTGTGAGAGGTGAAGCCTGTGTGCTGACAACCTGTTTGATGTTTGGCTTGTTGTCACGTGAGAAATTGATTCCAAATTCATAGTGTATATACATCTCTCATATATTGTATCTGTTATTAGGAGTAAGTGATTTTCGGCAAACATATGGCAATTACTTCATTGCCCCAGGATCCACATATCAGTCATGATGGCTGGAGAATGGTAAGAAACTGACCATCCACTGTGGCAGGATTATACCTTAATTACTAGTTGGGAGTGGGCTAGTTATTTCAGGTTTTGCTCTGGAATTAACCAAGGGGTCTAATTTGAAGTAAACCAGGGTTAAAAAAATCTGTGACAACACTTTGCAATGAGAAACTGAGTCACTCACAGTTTAGCAGGGGAATTTGGAAGATTTCACTAGCTGATATCTAGGGAAAATTGTCTTTCTAGGTGTTTGCATCTACACACCACAGTGCTAAACCCCGTTTCACAGTGTGCAGCTTTGTGCAAACTCATGGCTTAAATAGAGGTGGAGTTAAACAGTTTAAACATAAACTAACCAATAGGAAAACCCAAAACTGAGCCTTTTTCCAGCAATCCCCAACTCATATGGATTCTGGGCTACACACTTCTGCCACAAAGGTGCAGAAAGGCCTTTTTAATATAAGACGGCTGATTTTAGTGCTCAGGTGATACCAGCAAGTCTGAATCTAGCCTATGCTATATAAGGCAGAGGTATCACAAAATTCAAAGACCATGATAACAGTCACAACAGTAAGAAACAGCAGAAATGAAGAAGTAATTTAGTAAAATACAGTTCACAAAGTGTAATGCAGACATAAAATGTACTTATTTGTTAGATGAAATCAGTCGATGCCTTGGATTTCTGTTCAGATGCACTAAAGATCTCTAGCTAAAGTCTCCAACCTCTAAGCAGCATCTTAGGAATGCAAAACCCATTTAATGTTATAGTGTCAGTACTGTAAAAATGAATGCAAACAGTTTGACTTGGGGGTAGAACATATATATGTCTGATCTTTCTGGCATCAAAGATGAGTGTGCTACCAGATGAGTTACTGACACTGATGGCCACTGATCTGTCGGGCAGCATAGTGTTTGATGATTTAAAAAAGGTATACTCATAAGCCTCTCACTCCTCCTGGCAAAAGTTATCAGATATGGGCTGTCTCCATTTTTTAAGATTGTGTTCTACTGTAATGACCTGGTTGATAAATTAACATGATAGATAA
The DNA here is from genome assembly GCF_019279795.1 of Protopterus annectens. Lineage (NCBI taxonomy): Eukaryota > Metazoa > Chordata > Ceratodontiformes > Protopteridae > Protopterus > Protopterus annectens. Next base: position 684,143,094 of record NC_056728.1, on the reverse strand, counting down.
GTCTTCAGAGAATGTTTAATTTTTCTTCATTTATTCCCAGTAGGATCACCCAATCTCAATTCTTGAACAGTTGTTTTTTTGTGTTTGTAATTGAGTCAAAAAAGTATTTATGATATGTTGATTGCACCTCGTATATTGAAAACTTGACTTCCTTTTTACATAGAATGATTTATGTCTTCCTTGGATTGTTAATGAAATAGTGATAAGGAGGTAGTACGCTTCTCGTTTAAATGAATGTAATAAATCCAGCAAGTATAGAAGACAAGAGCTATGGCTTAAAGGAAATTAGTCCTACCAGACAAACTATCTCAGGGTCTGAAGAACGTCTGTTAAAACCAGAACAGTCTTTGGTTACCTTAACATGTGACTAGATTGCAGGTTGAATTTTCACAACACACACCTAAATACTACCATTGTAAATGTGTACCACTGAGCTGGGCATTGTTATGAAGTACACCATTACTGCCTAACAGTTTCAGAGTACTGTTACTGATCACTGGCTATAGTTAGCTTACTTTGATTACTCTGACTTGATTTTATTTCAAGTGAGTAAGCGTAAAATAACTAGCCATAATGTCACCTCTTTGCATCCCATTAAACAGTGCTTGTGAATTTAATGTCAGATTATTTGGTATACTCATGAGTGTCTAATGAATGACAAATTAAAAAATAGTTTGTGTGTCTTTCTTGAAAGAGGGGATCTAGCTCAAGGAACTGTTACATGAATATGGCAGCATCTGTAATCCATACTAAAAACCTACCTGGGGAGAAGGCAGCAGATTTCATGACAGCTGAATTTCTTCTTAGGGAGATATGAAATGTATGCAGCCTCATTGGTTAAAAAGTTTTTCTTTTGCTTGTTAAATAATCTGCTCTTACCACTCATAGATCTCTGTCCTTATCTACATTTAATCAAAAATGAAAGAACTGCTGAGAAGTGCCAGATGCTGTTGATGTATAACCATGTGAAGAGACTTTTACTTTAAATTGTATTGCTGTTTACTGTAGATCATTTATTTAACATTACTCGCTACTGACATATATTTTTTTTACATGCAATGCTTTTTTTTTTTTGAAAAAACATTGTAAATAATATGTATTCAATACGTGGTCATCTAGAATTATGCCCTAAATACTTGGAATAAAATGCCCAGGTAATAGGGAAATTGATATGCCAGAATGGTGCTGTAATAAGTTTGTTATAGCAAGGTTCTTATATATGAAGCTTCCTACTACACGCAAATGTCCTTCTTCTGTACGGATAGCAGTAAGAAATCTCTCTGTAATAAGAGCACTGGAGGGTCCTAGCCACCCCACTGTTAGATACATGGTATTAGGAAAAGTCTCGCTTTTAGACAGACAGCATCTGGTATGTATAAGTACATAAAACACTAAGTAATAGGGAGAACATGTGTGAAGCATGCAGAAATAAAGTACGCACAGCACACAAACCACATCAGTGCACTGGTTAATTGTAAAGCAGTCTTGTTTACAGTACTACACAGTACTGAAAGTGGGTGCTGCCAGAGAGACAGCCGAAAGAAAACCAGCACTTCTGCAGACACAACATAAGGAACACATAAGAAGTGAAAACTGACAAATGCTAGTAGTCATAATCAAGAACAGATACAAACAAAAAGGGTGCCTCAACTAAATGAATAACTTCAAAGGCAATAAAGGAAAGGACTTAGAAACTCAGACACTAAGCACTATGTTAAAACAGCTTACACTATTTGACAAATGGCTATCAAGTGAAAGACATAAGTAATTCCACATTAAACAGCTATTACAAAGTTAATGAAATAATGTAGATCTTTAAGTAAAAGCAAAAAAGCAATAGAATCAATTTAAATATACAAACAAATAAAATAAATGGCAACAAATTCACACAGAGCAGTCAGAATTATCTGTAAAACAGCTTATAAGTTCATTTGGAGCACTATTAGTAACCTAAATTGTATATACACATTGACATAACTAATTTATACCTAGTTTCAACTCTCTTCAATGGGGGCTTCAGACTTGGAGTATATTAAAGATTGTTGTTACATTTTTCCAGGTTACACTTAACGAAGGTAAGGGAGCTACTTTGATTTACAGGCAAAAGAAGTCTGTTTCATAAAAGAGGGAGCCCCTGGGATATACATATCTGTCTCACCAGCAGATCTGATTTATATTTCTGTAGAAGTTATGATATCTTGAGTGGGTGGCGATATTGCTATTAGTTTTGCAGATTTGCAGAAAGTCACATAGGACTGGATCCTTTGAGGCTTTGTAAACTAGACAGAGGTCACATCTCGAATGTCTGTAGGAAACAGAAAAAAGACACAGCCCTTTAAGGTAGATTGAGCAGCTCAAGGAAGTCATGTCCTTGATTACCTTAGTGAGAAAATGCTACAGTCTCTTAAACCGGTCATACGTTTACACAGGTACATATCAAAGGGGCCATTATACTCTAATATGGACCTGATGAAAGAAATGAGTGAGAGAGAGAGTGAGAGATGATAACTTCCTTAGTTCTGGAAGAAATACACAAGATGATTGGTCTGCCAAGTTAAAATGATTTCCTAACAATAACAAATACTTGGTGATCAAAGGATAGTTTGTTATGAAAATGCCCAGGTCCCTAATGGCTGAGTTAACTTTCATAGGTGTGTCACCTATGTGGCTACCCACTTTTGCTTAGTGGAATACTGCTGAATTTCTTGGCATTAAGGTTTAAGCTCTTGCCCAGGCATCACTTATTGGTGTGTGTTAACCCCTCCTCAGGAATGTTGAAGTTGGATGATGAGTTAATGACAGCTCCAAATTTGCAGCCATCTGCATACTTAGTCAGCCACAGGCCATTTTATTTCAAAATTGACATCAGAGAAGTAAATACCAAACAGAAATAGTCCAAGGACCAATCTCTGGGGCAGCCACTGGTAACTACTCTTTTAGAAAAGTGATTGCCTCTCACACTATTCATTTGGGTTCCGTCAGTTAGCCAGTTTCCTATTCAGCGGGTAACACTGGGGTTTACATTTAGTTTGATTAACTATTAATAATACCAGAATTTTGAGTGGTTTCAAAGGACTTACTGAGTCTAGGTAGACAGTATGAACCGATTTGCCTCAGCCTGATGCACCACTGATATATTCTTAGAATCCCACCTGTTTCAGGAGTCACGATCTGCCTTTAACAAACCCAAACTGGATTGGTCCAGGGGTTGTATACTGCTAATGGGCTTGTTAAGTTAAATAAAAATGATGCATTCCATTGCTTTGCAGATGGGGCTGGTGAGGCTTATAGGTCTGTAGTTTTGTGGATCAGTAGTGGGTCCCCTTGTGGAGTGGGACGATTACTACAGTTCACCAATCCCCTGTCATGAATCAGTGGAGAGACTGAGTAGTGAGTCTACCAGGCAGTATCTGGTGTTGACCAGAAGGCAGCCTGTCAAATTATCTGCAACTATGAAATATGTGTTTTTGGCCTTGTAGAGAGCTTTCCTGACCTGTTCAGAGGTAATAAGTTGATGTAGTGTGGGTGTGCTAATGAGATGGGGAAAGTTAGAAGAGATAGGAAAGTAAAGTTAGAGCTTAATTTGTCTGTTAATATACTGGGCTTCTTCTCAGGGGATGAGTAATTGTTGTTGTTACACATTAGCATGTGAGCAAAGCTGGGCATTGCTTCTAAGATTTCTGACATAGCTGAGGAAGGCAATGTTTTTGTCCGTAGCAGAGGTAACAGTTTTCAGTTCATACTTTTGGATTTTATTTAGTTTCTGAGTTTTTTCTTCATGTTTTTGTTCTCAACTCTAGATAATGACATATTCATTTTTTTTTTATGGGCTATGCATTTCTCTCTCTTATTGACAGCTTGCTTATACAATGGTTCAATTGCCTACATTTGGCATGTTATTTATGCATTATGGGGACAAATGTCTCAATGCTTTAAGGTGGGCATAGAAAATTATCTAGAAATGTGGCAGTGTATAAGATGGAGACATCAAGGTGAAGTAGGTGTTTAAATCTTATTGGATCATCAGTTAGCTGGATTAAGCTTTAGGTTTACCTTACGACAGTCTCTAAAGACAGAAAGGTTTTGTTGTAATGCAGGCATTACCCGCCTAGTGAGTGTTACTGAATAGTGCCAGATTTAACCAGTGACATAGTAACTGAAGATGTTGAGCAAAGGGTGAAAATAGTAGTGAGAACCAGGTCCAATAGTTTTAAACACTTTATTTGGACTTGAATTATTTGTTCTCAGAGTTTATAGAACTTTTTTCTATAAACCCTGAGAACATTTCTGCCTATTGTTCACAGACACCCTGTGCAAGCATGTTAATAGCTGGATAGAGGCAGCTGTACCGACCAGGAAGTACAGAACTAACTCAAAAAACAAGCCACCCTGGTGGAATCTCAAAATCAATCAGATGTATAACAGGAGGAAGAAAATCATGGCAAAAATTAGGAGGTGCAGCACCCAGCAGGATAAAAGCACTCTCATTAAACTAAACAAACAACTCAGACGACAAATAAAGTCAACCAAAGCCAAATTTGAGGTAAGTTTGGCCTCCCAGGCCAAGGACAACCACAAAACATTATTTAGCTATGTCCACAACCTCAAAGGCAATACACAATTGTGTGCAGAGCTCATTGTAAATGGAGCCACCTATACTGAGCCAGAAGATATAGCAAACCTCCTTGCTGATAAATTCAGATCCAACTTTCCTCCTCTCTCCACCTCAACCTTCCCTCAAGAAATATCATCAAATATAACTCCCCCCTACTATCACTAGGGAACAGGTCCTTAATGATCTCTCTAAGACCAAGATCACTGCATCAATGGACCCAGACATTATCCCAGGATGCTTTCTAAATAGCACGAAACATGACCTATCAGGGCCTCCGGAATTACCATTTAACTGTAGTCTCCAAGCAGGCTTCATGCCTCATAAATGGAGAAAGGCAACAGTCATCCCTCTGCACAAAGGTGGGAAATCTACAGACCCTGGAAACTACAGACCTGTAAGTCTCACTAGTCTTATATGTAAAGTCATGGAAAGAATTATCATGGAGATGATCAATAGAGATATATAGTAAACCTCCAGACACTGGACCCAACCCAGTTTGGTTTTGTCAAGGGCAGATCATGCTTACTCAACCTGGTGGACTTCTTTGGAAGGTCACTAAAGCAATGGATGAGGGCAAAATCATTCACACTGCCTACCTTGACCTGGCAAAGGCATTTGACATAATACCCCACTCGGGCATTATTGATAAACTCAAGAGGTTAGGTACAAACCCGTATGTCACCCAGTGGATAGCCAACTGACTCTCAGACACGACCCAGGAAGTTAGAGTTGGGGAGTCCACCTCTACAAAGAGGCCAGTCACAAGTGGATTCTCTCAGGGATCAGTCTTTGGACTGCTCCTTTTTGGCATTTACTTCTCAGAAGTCAAGTTCGATGTCAGTGGTCTCTGGCTAACTAAATTTGCAGATGATTGCAAATTAGGAGATGTCATTGAATCTCACACTGACACAAATGTTCTCCAGAAGGGAGTGACACAGACAAACAACTGGTGTCAGAACCAAGAACTAAAACTAAATGCCAAGGAATGCATAATAGTATCCTTTGGGAAGTCATCCCTCCCTGGTAACTATCATAGTGATAACACACCCCTCAGAGTTGACCTAGTAGTCAGGGACTTAGGGACACACACAGATAGCAATCTAGCCTTTGACCATCATGTGTCTACGGTAGTGAGAAAATTATTCTATGTTTAGCGACTTATAAACAAAGGTATGGCATCTAAAGCCAAGAAAGTCATTGTTCCACTGCACTCAGCATTCATCAGACCTATTATTGAGTACAATGCCCCCTTTGGTATGTACCTAACCAGGCATATCCAATAACTGGAGCATCCACAGAGGTTCCTCACTAAAAGACTACAGAGTGTAAGTAATATGTCCTATGCTGACTGCCTCTAGGCCCTATCCTTATATTCTGTCTCGTACAGACTTTTGAGGGAAGATCTATGCCTGGCATACAGGGCATTGTCACACCCCACTCTAATGAACCTCCTGCATATTCACAAAACAAACATTACCAGAATTACCCATTCTAAAGACTTAAACCTTGCCTGTCATATAACTAGGACCTGCTGGAGAGATAGGTATGTATCCCAAAGAATACTATGTGTATGGAACAGGCTCCCCATCCATGTGACGCAGAGTTCCTTCTTAATCCAATTCAAGTGCAACTTGGACAATTGGATGGGAAACCAGAAATTCATCCCTGGTTTGGCACCTATGTCTCTGATGCAAACAGGTAACCAGTAAATGGCTCATCTTCCAGGTATATGCTTACACTTATGAAGGGTATCAGACCTTGTCAGAGATTTGGGGTGCATGGCTAGGCTTAAAAAGGCCCTTGTGGTCATTAGCCTAGTAAACACTTATGAGCCTATGAACCTATGGTCTAGGGAGGTTGCATTAATGACATACATGAATCTTTGATTGACAGAATGGAGAGGGATGCCAGTTTGTTTAGATATGCCTCGTGGACTACACGTGACACAGAGTTCTATAAATATGAAAAAAAAACAGTAAATTATAGAAATTCTAAAGAGTTATAAAAGAAACAAAAAGACTCGGACTCTCAGAATTATTCATACAGTACACAAAGCAAACCAGCTACATCAGAATGCCAAATGGAATAGTGATTAAGGTGTTTAACTCACGGACAAAAGGTACAGGCTTTGATTCTCACTAAGGGCAATAGGCTAAGCTTAAAATGTCTGACAAAAGCAGCTAGTCTAGTATTTTCCTATGAATCTATGAATAACATCAAATAGTAACAGATTTCATTTCCAACAGAGGGTGAAGAGACAGCAGTGAATATGGCCCCTTCCCACCAAGGGAATAGTATCCAGTATCAGCAGATGACAGTACTGAATGTTAGTGAAGCATGGACATTCAGTAGTTCAAACTACTGCCTCAAAGAAAAAAAATCCATCCATAGCCCCATTTTATAGCATTACCTAAACCCCCCTTTTCCCATTCTGTACATAGGGTTGTAACATTACATCAACCCCCCCCTTCTCCCATTTTGTACATGAGGTTGTAATATTACATCAACCCCCTTTCTGATTTTGTACATGGGGTTGTAACATTACATCAACTCCATTTTTCCCATTTTGTTCATGGGGTTGTAACATTATATCAACCCTCTTCTCCCATTTTGTACATGGGGTTGTAACATTATAGCATTATATCAACCCCCTTTTTCTCATTTTGTACATGGGGTTGTAGCATTACCTCAACCCCCCCCTTTTCCCATGTTGTACATGGGGTTGTAGCATTACATCAAACCCCCATCTCCCATTTTGTACATGGGGTTGTAACATTACATCAACCCCCTTTCTCATTTTGCACATGGGGTTGTAACATTACATCAACTCCGTTTTTCCCGTTTTGCACATGGGGTTGTAACATTACATTTTATTATTTATTTTATTTTATTTTACATTTGGTGACCGGGCTAGTCTAGCTGGACAAATATCCGTTTTCAGTAGAGGCCCGGGGAGAAAAGCTCCAATTACAAGAATTACAAGAATTAAAACAATAATTAACAATAAAACATAATAAGCAACATAAAATAAGTACAAAGTTGTACATTTGTATGAATTTAACAATAAAAAAACCAAAAAAAGCAGAACCATAATCTTTCAGAGAAAATAGTTGTTTAACAATAGAATTACAGGTAAGTAACATTCTACAGTTAGATACTAAACAACATTCAATATGTGCTAGAGAAAAAGAGAAAAAAAAATGTTAGAGACAATCTCAAAGATAAATCTGTCTACAATAAAAATTAGTTTTATAGTGGGAAAGTTGGGAGAAAATAAAAGAGGGAAGTTGGGAGTAATGCAGAAGTAATTTCAGTCAGGATTAGTACAAGGACATAGCCATTGAGTTTTGAGATGTTCTTTGATATGTTTCTTGAAAAGGGATGTAGAGTCTAGGTTTGCTATTTCCTGAGGCAGTTGATTCCAGATTTTCCCGACAGCATTTGAAAATAATGAGTCTCCAGCTTTATTCTTTGATTTGGTTAAGGCTACAAGGAGTTTATTAGCCGATCGTAGTGTGGCTAGGTTTTTATAAGGTGAAATCAGTTTTGTAAGGCTAGGGGTAGCATCTGGGAAAAAGAGGGTCTTATGAATGATAATTAATTGTTGATAGAGTAAGTGGTTGTCGAGTTCTAACCAATCTAGTTGCTTGAGGTTAACACAGTGGTGGGTTCTAAAAGGGGTAGTAGTAATGAATCTAGTAATACTATTGTAGCAGGTAGAAAGTTTGGTGATGTTGTTTTAGACAAGTTTGTATATATAGCAGAGGCATAGAAAGGGTGGAGATCAGGTGGCTCTGGGCCACAGTTTTTCTAGCAGAAGGGGTAAGAAAGGGTTTAATTCTGTAGAGAGTACCGATGTTTTTATTAACTGATTTAATGGTGTTGTTAATGTGGTCATCAAAATTAAGATGATTGTCAATTGTTACACCTAATAGGTGAGTGGACATATCTGGACTAATGCAGGTAGCATTGTTAGAGGAGATAGTGAAGAAAGGTGTCGGTGATTTGTGTGTAGGGGTAAAGAGAAGAAGTTTTGTTTTTTTGGGATTAAGAAGGAGGGAGAGTTCCATAAACCACTTTTCAACATTATGGAAGACTGTTTGGGTGAGGGACTGGAGGGAGGTAACATTATTGGCAGCACAAATAAGAGTTGAGTCATCAGCATATTGAATGCAGATGGCTTGGGGTATATTCAAGTGAAGGTCGTTGATAAATAATGAGAAAAGAAGGGGACCTAGGATTGATCCTTGTGGAACCCCAATGTTTACTGGGAGTAAGGAGGATAGGTTGTTGTCCCATAGCACTGCTTGTTGCCTATGTTGGAGGTAACTCCTGAACCATTGGAGAGTATGTGAGCTAAGCGAATAGAGATTTAGTTTGTCAAGAAGTATATTATGGTTAACCATGTCAAAGGCCTTTGACAGGTCTAGAAATAAAGCTGATGAGAAAAGATTGTTGTTCCTATTATTATTTATGGCATCAGAGAAGGAAAGGAGGGCAGTTGTAGTACTGTGGGAAGGTCTAAAGCCATGTTGACTATTGGCTAGAAGTTTGTTTTGTAGAAGGTGGTTAAGAATTTGTTTATGTATGCATCTTTCCATGATCTTTGCTAATGGGGATAGTAAGGCAATAGGGCGAAAGTTTGTGAGCTCAATAGAGGAGCCGCCTTTATGCAGAGGTATTATGTGAGATATTTTCCATAGGGTGGGTATTTTTCCTTTAGAGATAGTCCTATTGATAAGAATGGAAATGGGGTAGTCAATAGCTTTTGCAGCAATTTGTAGGTATTCTGATGGGAGTTGATCAGCTGATGGGGTGCAAGGTTTAAGTTTCTTGAGAAGCTTATAAATAAGTGCTGTAGGCACTGGTTGTATGTTAAAGACATTGGATGAAGTGTTAGAGGTTTTAGGTAAGGAGGTAGTAGAAGAGGGTAATGAATTAGCTAGGGTTTGAATGGTTTCTATAAAGTACTTGTTAAAGGCATCTGGGATCAGAGTGGAGTTATTGAGATTAAAGCCTGAAGGGATAGGAGTAGTAGAATGTCCTGGTTTAAGAAGTTTGTTAATACCTGACCAGAATTTTTGAGAGGAATGCTGGCTAGTTTGTTGAATGTGAAGGTAGTAATTCTTTTTATCTGCAAGAGTATCTTTCTTAGTGGCATTTCTTAATTGTCTAAAGAGTAGGTGATCAGATGAACATTTGGTAGTTCTCCATTTAGCCCATATTTTATTTCTAAGGAGCATTTTTTGTTTAGTTTGTTTAGTAAGCCATGGGGCTGATTTGGTCCTTATCCTAGTAGAGTGAATAGGAGCATGATAGTCAAGGATTTGTAGAAAGTTGGTATTAAAGTAGGCCACTGCTTCGTTTAGTTCAAGGGTAGTCATTGGAGACCAGTCACATGCTTTCAATTCTGCCAGAAACTTATCTGGGTTAAAGAATTTGTTTGAGCGAGACACCTTAACTTTATGGGTAGTTGGGTTATGCGACTTTTGTCTAATAACATATGTGAGCATATGGTCACTAATATTATCGGGAAGAGTTCCTGGAGAGTACTTGTTTAGGTGGTTATTAGTAAGGATCCAGTCAAGAGTTGTTTCTTTATTTGTGGGTTTATGGATTCTAGTTGGAGTATTAATTAATTGAGAGAAGCCATAAAGATTTATATGGCTGGTGGGGTGTTGGGATGAACAGGTCATCCAGTCAATGTTGAAATCACCAAGTATTATGGTTTCCTGAGGTAGTTGGCTAGAAAGTGAACTAAGTAAGTTTTCTAGGATATGAGTATTATTTCCAGGCGGAAGGTACATACAAATGAGATAAATTGATTTGTTATTGTTGATGCTTAGTTTGATAGATAATATTTCGGCTTTGGAGTCAAGTGATGGAAGTTCATTGTAGAGAGTGATTTGGAGATTAGATTTATAAAGAATAGCTATACCTCCACCTTTCTTATTTATGCGGTCGCGTCTAAGTATATTATAGCCAGGAGGGGTGATTTCCTGATCTTGAATAGAGGGTTTTAGCCATGTTTCAGTAAGACATAGTATGTCGAATGCATGTACGTCAAGAAGAGAGTGTAGGTGATGAATTTTATTATTTAAACTTCTTATATTGAGTTGTGCTATTAGTAGGGAGTTAGGTGTTTTGGTACATGATGATATTATAGGTGATGTAATATTATTAAGATTAAAATTGTTATTAGTGTAGGGACCAGGATTAGGATGAATATCTCCATGAAGGAGGAGGTTTTGCTGGGAATTCACAAGGAATTTCAGGGATTTTGGTGAGTTGTAAGAGTTCTTTTTGTTGAAGTAGAAAGATATATGAGTTGTTCTATGGTATTTTGGGAGTAGAAAGTTAGAGTAACAGGTTATGTTACTATGAGTCAAGATATTGAAAAATGCAGTTGGTAAAGTTTGTGGGAGGTGAAGGTTTTGTTCATGTAAAGTGATATTTTCAAAGAAGGTATAATAGTATGGTATGGATAGGGAGGCTATAGTAATGGTAAAGAGTAGGGTATATGTGGAATAAGCTTTAAGTATTGGAGACATGATAGAGAGTAAGTGTCAGGTAAATACTGCTTGTAAGAGAATGTGAGCTCAAGACCAAGTAGAGAAGAGCTAGGTTACAGAGAAGGATAAAGGAGCAACGAAGAAGAGCAAGGGGAAAAAAAGTAGTTAGGTAGAGGTTATAGTTAACAGTTAGGTACTATAGAGTAGGAGTATGAAGTGTGGCAAGGTCTGGGACAAGGAGAGAGTTACAATAGTGGAGAATGAGGTGGAGATAAATAGATAGTGATAAAGAATGGGAGGCAGTGGTGGAGATAGTGTTTGATGGGGGTTGGCTGAGAGAAACAGGGGAGTGTCTAGTGAAGTATAAGGGTAGGACCCCTGGGGGTGGGTGGGAATTGGGGGTAGGGAGGGGAGCGGAGCGGGGCCAGAGCAAGTAGAGACAGAGAGAGCGGAGGCAATCAGTAAGCAGCAGGATGTAGGGAGGAGTAGCAGAGCAGGCAGTTCGCAGCTAAGGAGAGCAGAATGGGGAGTAGAGCAGAAGGAGAGTAGAACTATAAAGCAGTAAACTATTATAGTAGTTAGGAGAGGAGGAGGTAGAACCTAGATATAGGGAGGAAGGTAGAAGTTAGGAGAAGTCGGGCTCCTAGGGAAAGGATGTAAAGGTAGCAGGAAGAGAGAGATGTTCAAAGAGCAGATACTTTGAGGGGAATAAGAAAGAGAGGTAGGGCACAGGCCTATTGTATACCGCCACCTAGTGGGCAGCGTTAGTAATAACAGCAGGTATCCAGGGTAAAGACACCATAGGTGAAAGGATATGGAAGGTAGCAAGGGGTATATCCTTCCAGAGGCTAAAGACAGGGAAGGGTGGACTGGCTGCAGGCTTTCCTGATCCAGAGGCTAATAGTTTCTTAACATGTAATTACAGTATAAATTATGCAGATTGGCCTTCAGAACGGGTCAAGTGTAACAACATACTTTGTAACTGTAGTACAAGCAGGTGGAAGCACAGGGCAGGAGAAAATAAAGGACGGTCCACTCAGGTAATGCTTGAGGTAGTTCAAGGTTCTTGGTGCAGTCAGGACCCCCTTTCTCATTTTGCACATGGGGTTGTAACATTACATCAACTCCGTTTTTCCCATTTTGTACATGGGGTTGTAACATTACATCAACCCCCCCCATCTCCCATTTTGCACATGGGGTTGTAACATTACATCAATCCCCCCCATCTCCCATTTTGTACATGGGGTTGTAACATTACATCAACCCCCTTTCTCATTTTGCACAAGGGGTTGTAACATTACATCAACTCCGTTTTTCCCATTTTCTACATGAGGTTGTAACATTACATCAACCCCTCTTTTCCCAGTTTGTACATGAGGTTGTAACATTACATCAACTCCGTTTTTCCCATTTTGTACATGGGGTTGTAACATTACATCAACCCCCTTTCTCATTTTGCACATGGGGTTGTAACATTACATCAACTCCGTTTTTCCCATTTTGTACATGGGGTTGTAACATTACATCAACCCCCTTTCTCATTTTGCACATGGGGTTGTAACATTACATCAACTCCGTTTTTCCCATTTTGTACATGGGGTTGTAACATTACATCAACCCCCTTTCTCGTTTTGTACATGGGGTTGTAACATTACATCAGCCCCCCTTTTCCTATTTTGCACATGGGATTGTAACATTACATCAACCCCCTTTCTCGTTTTGCACATGGGGTTGTAACATTACATCAACTCCATTTTTCCCATTTTGCACATGGGGTTGTAACATTACATCAACTCCGTTTTTTCCCATTTTGTACATGGGGTTGTAACACTACATCAACCCCCTTTCTCGTTTTGCACATGGGGTTGTAACATTACATCAACTCCATTTTTCCCATTTTGTACATGAGGTTGTAACATTACATCAACTCCATTTTTCCCATTTTGCACATGGGGTTGTAACATTACATCAACTCAATTTTTTCCCATTTTGTACATGGGGTTGTAACATTACATCAACCCCCTTTCTCATTTTGCACATAGGGTTGTAGCATTACATCAACTCCGTTTTTCCCATTTTGTACATGAGATTGTAACATTACATCAACCCCCTTTCTCGTTTTGTACATGGGGTTGTAACATTACATCAGCCCCCCTTTTCCTATTTTGCACATGGGGTTGTATGGGGTTGTAACATTACATCAACTCTGTTTTTCCCATTTTGTACATGGGGTTGTAACATTACATTAACCCCCTTTCTCGTCTTGTTCATGGGGTTGTAACATTACATCAGCCCCCCTTTTCCTGTTTTGCACATGGGGTTGTAACATTACATCAACCCCCTTTCTTGTTTTGCACATGGGGTTGTAACATTACATAAACTCTGTTTTTCCCATTTTGTACATGGGGTTGTAACATTACATCAACCCCCTTTCTCATTTTGTACATGGGGTTGTAACATTACATCAACCCCTCTTTTCCCATTTTGTACATGAGGTTGTAACATTACATCAACCCCCTTTCCAATTTTGTACATGGGGTTGTAACATTACATCAACCCCTCTTTTCCCATTTTGCACATGGGGTTGTAACATTACATCAAGTCCATTTTTCCCCATTTTGTACATGGGGTTGCAACATTACATCAATCCCTCTTTTCCCATTTTGTACATGGGATTGTAACATTATATCAACCCCCTTTCTCATTTTGTACATGGGGTTGTAGCATTACCTCAACCCCCCCCCCTTTTCCCATTTTGTACATGGGGTTGTAGCATTACCTCAACCCCCCCCCATCTCCCATTTTGTACATGGGGTTGTAACATTACATCAACCCCCTTTCTCATTTTGCACATGGGGTTGTAACATTACATCAACTCCATTTTTCCCATTTTGTACATGGGGTTGTAACATTACATCAACCCCCCCTTCTCCCATTTTGTACATGAGGTTGTAACATTACATCAGCCCCCCTTTTCCCATTTTGCACATGGGGTTGTAACATTACATCAACCCCCCTTCTCCCACTTTGTACACCGGGTTGTAACATTACATCAACTCCATTTTTCCCATTTTGCACAAGGGGTTGTAACATTACATCAGCTCTGTTTTTCCTATTTTGTACATGAGGTTGTAACATTACATCAACCCCCTTGTCCCATTTTGTACATGGGGTTATAACATTGCATCAACTCAGTTTTTCCCATTTTGTACATGGGGTTGTAACATTACCTCAACTCTCCTTTTCCCATATTTTACATGGGGTTGTAACATTACATCAACTCCCCTTCTTCCATTTTGCACATGTGGTTGTAACATTACATCAACTCCATTTTTCCCATTTTGTACATAGGGTTGTAACATTACATCAGCAGTGATCTTTACCTAGAGCCAATATAATTTTATCACTTAAAATAGGGGAATAGCACATTGCGTACTACAAGTAGAAATGAATACTGTTTGGAATACAGTCAAAGAAAGGCAAAAACACAAAGACCCCAACATAGAATGTATGAAAATGCTTCTCAGCCAGAAAGAAGCTCATTAGATGTATACAAAAGTAATTATCAGAAAGACCAAAAGTAATGGAAACCAAACATTCAGTTTTTAACTTGACATCCAATGCATACGACAAAGAATGAATATTCATATGTATGCAAAAATGGTTATGGGACAAAAAAATAGGAATGCTCTGCAATTAGTACTAACTCCTAACAACAATGAACAATAAATTATTCAATAAGAAACACATGTAGATTCTAACAGATAATAGTATTTCAGCAAATAAAGTGTATCAAATCTCCAGACACCAAAAACCATAAGAAGAACCTTATCACAATTAAGACACAAACCAATAATTTGGAGATGCCACCAATCTATAATAAACTGAAGTCCCATCAAAACAGCATAAGTGCAACATTAAAAAATAAATAAATACATAAACAACCAGCCAAAAAAAATTCAACAATTAGACAAAAAAACTCATTATTAAAAAAAAAAACAGTAAAGTTAAACCTCCGTGAAAAAATAACAGCAGAAGGATATGACAAAACTAAAAAATCCACATCATCATCCTCTGAATGCATTCATTAAGGAAACACTTCACTATTAATTACAGAAATAAAATAAAACCTCAAAATATCTCATGTTTTATTTTTAGATTGTATAGAAAGAAACAGCCTTCAATAAAAGCAACACATTGTACACACAAGTTGACTGACAGCAGACGTTAACCATAAGTCAAAACACAAGTTGCAGACCAGCTCACTGGGTAATGAAAGACCATGTACTAAAGAATATATTAATTAAAATATTCCATAAGTAATATCACATCTAAAAGTTAGCAATAAACTATGAATTACTAATAAAATCACCTAAGTATGTGTTATTTAACAACAGACTCTGTGTATTTATGAAATATTATATCAAGTCTCAGTTTGTAACTAATTTGTTACTTGTTTAAAAATGATGTCAACTGTGGTCTTGAGATGACTCACTTGCCATCATTTTGCAAAAAGAATGTAACAAATTGTTTATGTTCACAGACCATATCATAGCTTTCCATCTGCTATTCCCATGGCCTGTGCTGTGTCTGAAAAGGGCCCACTGCCATCAGTATATTTATCAAGTTAAATAATAAACACATGAAATAAATATTTTTCATTTGAAACCTTTGAAACCTTTGAGTTTTTAACTAATGAGTCTATAAAGACAAAAATAACCAATATCCTGAAAACGATAGTCTATTAGTTAAGCAGTTATGCGGATTAAATAATACAATCAGCTACTACCATTTCTGATTTAAAAGACTAAGCAAATGTTTGTAATCAGGCAAGGAAAAAATAACGAGACTGAGCAAACTAATTTAAGGTATTCAGAGTCGGGAGACAGGAGTCACTCCAGCATAACTGGAGTTTGCAGGAGTGAAATGACTGTTTACAAAGTAACTTCTACAATGACAAAACAATGTGCATTGAAGTTGTATAAACTATCTAAAATAAGTGGCCGTGCATAGGATAAAGAAAAACTTAAATCAAAATTAGTGATAATGCAACCTTCTATAAGGACTGTCTGATTTTGTATCCCTGACAAGTTTAAAGTGATTATTTGAAGAAGGCTTAATGATTCATTTGTTATTATCTATATTCTCTGTAAAGGCTCACAGAAACTCTTAAAATTCATATGCACACACACGCACACACACGCACACACACACACACACACACACACACACACACACACACACACACACACACACACACACACAAACTTGTGCATGCTCTGCACCACATAATGCATCATCATCATCATCATCTTTTGGCTGTTCCCGTTAGGGGTCGCCACAGCAGATCACCTGTTTCCATTTCTTCCTGTCCTCTGCATCTTGCTCTGTCACACCAACCACCTGCATGTCCTCTCTCACCATATCCATAAACCTTATCTTAGGCCTTCCTCTTTTCATGTTAAGAGCTTCATCCGTAGCATCTTTTTCCCAATATACTCAGCATCCCTCCTCAGCACATGTCCAAACCAACGTAATCGTGCATCTCTGGCTTTGTCTCCAAACCTTCCAACCTGGGCTGACCCTCTAATATACTTATTCTTAATCCTGTCCACCCTCGTCACACCCAGTGCAAATCTTAACATCTTTAATTCTGCCACATCCAGCTCATACTCCTGCCTTTTTGTCAATGCCACTGTCTCCAACCCATACCACATAATGCATACTAATCCTAAAACTAACCCCTAAACCCTACACCCTACCCTAAAATAATCCTTTCCATAACACAACCACTGAACAAAACAGGCTCAGACACATACAAACATGCACCAACACACACATTCGCAACATCACATCTACCACCTTATCTAACCCTGACCCTTACCCTAAGCTATATATACTTTTTCTCTTTCTCTCGTACACATGTGCAAACACACACACACACACACACACACACACACACACACACACACACACACACACACACACACACTCACTGTATATCCTTACCTAACCCTTACCCTAACCCTAACTCCCAAGCACACACACAAAAACACTCCCTGTCCTACCCAAGCCCCACTTACTTTTTTGGCCACACACACATCTGAATTTACAAATGCTAAAAGATTGAATATTTAGGAATTTCAACCATCCCTGTGTTTATTGAACAAATGTACATTTGATAAATTGCAAGGGAACTGTAACATATATTTTAATCCCCCTTTCATATTTAGGAATATACCCAAGGGGCAAATGATGAGGCTTGCAAGACTGAATACTATAAATGAAACTTTAAATGAATGAATGGATAAAATAGGGGGAGGGGTGTTTTTTTTAAGTAGACGTTATAGTTATAGGGAAGTTGAACCATCTAAGAAATATACTTTGAAGAATACAGAGATTATATGGAAATATTTTGGTGAAATATTGAGGGAGGAGGAGTTAGTTAAGAATCCAGGCTTATGAGTGACAACCTTGTATAACTGGAATATTAATACAGTTAAAGATATAGTAGATAAACCCTGGCATATTTTAGGCAATGGTTCATAGGTTCATAGGTAAGTACTAGACTAGCTGCCCTTGTGGACCACTTCAAGCTTAGCCAACTTCCTTTATTGAGATGAAACCCTGTACTGCTTCTCTGTGACATAATCACCTTAATGATTATGTTTTATACATTATACTTTAAATGTTGCTTTTGCTCATCTGATTAGTTATCCACAAAAGGTAGATGAGAAATCTTTAAGTATGTTTGTCCTATAACCAAGACCTAATCTGTTAAGCAAACAGCTTAATTGGTTAAGGGCAAGACAAAACAGCAGAAGTGACAAAAAGTTTCATGGTCACTGTAATGCAATTCATCAATGTAGGATATATCTTATCCATGAATGTGGGATGCTGTTAAATGCTTTTTTGTAGTCTATCCATGCCATACTTAGATTCTTCCCTGTTTTACAGTTCTCCACTATGGCTTTATTTAACAACAAACGATCCTTTGCTCCATACAACTTACTTTTATTGCCCTTTTGTTCTATTGTCATACTTGAATTTTCTTCTAAATGACTGTGAACTTTGTCATCATCAATTCCACTATATCTTTTGTACAACATCGGAAGCCACATAATTAGTCTATAGTTTTTAGGATTAGTTGTAGGTTCACTTTTAAGAGGAATATTGTTTTTCCAGTTGTTAACCAGGTTGGTGCCTGTTTGAGATGCGCACAAAAATAGTTCTTACTCATGGTTAAATCTTCATGTAAAGATGTTAATACTTTTAGCTAGAAATTAGGTACTGCATCTTGGCCTGGGGTTTTCCATTTAGGAGGTTTTTGTAATTTTCTTTCAGTTTCTCTGGCTATTACTTTATCCCATTTCTTATCCGGTACATTTGAACTTCTTGCTGTTTTATTTCTTCTATCCATTCTGCATCTTTATGTTTCACAGATTTTTTTCATACATATTTCCCCAAAATGTGTCTATTTATCTCTCTCTTTTTTTGTGGTGTTTCTATTCCTTTTGCTTTGCTTCCCCATTCTCTATTAAACTTTTCTGAGTCATCAATGAATTGTGTATTTTTTGCTTTTCCTTTATATTTATATCGTCTAAGTTTTTCTGCCTGTGCTGTTTATGTTTGGTTTATTATTTGCTATAATGCACGATAGATCCTGTTCTGTTTTAATATTGTGCATTGTTTTACCACATCTGTCTTTCTACATATTTTTGTTGATCTGTTCCATTTCTCTACTCACCTAACAGTGGC
This sequence comes from Protopterus annectens, assembly GCF_019279795.1. Taxonomy (NCBI): domain Eukaryota; kingdom Metazoa; phylum Chordata; order Ceratodontiformes; family Protopteridae; genus Protopterus; species Protopterus annectens. The sequence continues at coordinate 684,124,209 of NC_056728.1, read as the reverse complement.
ACTTCTTGTCTTAATTGATTTGTAGTTCTTTCTATATGATGCTTCCATGATGGCATTTGATTTCCTCATTTCCTTCCCATTATTGCTCTGTGTTTTTGTGGAAAGACTGTTATTAATTTAGCTGGTCATAAATATATCTTATTTGCTTGTGTTATATCACATGAATTTCTGTTAATAGTTTAGTTTACTATGTTCTATTTATCAAATCTGTAACATTTTGGGTCTGATTTACTTTGTGTAATCGATTTCTTTCATTGGTCTTAATATGTCTATCCATCTCTATTAAATCAAACAACTCTTCCATTAGCTCATTTTTTACTAATCTGAGGGCATGTTCTTTGCTGTTTGTTTCCTATGGGCATTCAGCAGAAAGTTCCAGAATGTCTTACTGTGACATGTTCTCTTCAGCTGCATCCTGGGTCATCCATTGCCCTTTCATATGAGAAATCACTGGCCTATCACTCCACGACACTGACGGCATCACAATTGCTACTGTTTTTTGCTTCTTCCTTTGCTATGCGACTCCAACTGAACTTTTGTACTGGTTTCCTACTCAAGGCTTCAGAATACCTTCATGCGGTAAGTGATCATGTGCTTCTCATTTCACCTGTTTCTCCCTAATTTGGAAACTCATTGTTTCATTATGCTGTGACATAACTTGGTTGTTTTCTTATTTTTTGTATTGTAAAATTTTCCACACCTGGATGCCTTTGCCTGTATTTCTCTTCAGCTATTGTTAGTGCTGCTTTTGTTATATTGATTAGTTTTGCTTTCTTCTTTGTATGAAAATTGCACCACATTAAATCTCTTTTTTCTTTCCCATGTCCATATTTCTTCAAGTGTCTCCCACTCCACCTGTTTCTCCTTAATTTGAGGGCTCATTGTTCTATTATCCTGTGACAATTCTACACTAAATCATTCACTTTGCAGGTATTATATCATTTCAGCTTCTATTTGTTTAACCTCTACTTTATCAATCTTCTATTCTACACCCCCCCACTTTGTGATCTTATTTTTTTATTTTTATATTGCAAAATTTTCCATATTTGAATCCCTTTGCCTGTACTTCTCTTCAAATCTCTTTGGAGCTGCTTATGGAGATAAGTTGTGTGAAATATTACCAGAGAGACCTTTTTTTCAGTTATAAAGATAGAAAGAATTTAAACAACACTTATGTTACAAGAAACAAATAGATGATACTAATTTTTTTCAAAATATTGGAATGGTACTGCTACATGCAGGAAATGTGTATATAATAAACAGATAACAAATAACAAAATATATACATCCTATAACAACTAGACATTATCAGTTTAAACATTATATGAATTCTGATACATCTAATGTTCTGTATATAGCAACCTGCATAAAATGTTCCTTATTTTATGTAGATAAAACTATTTGTAAATTAAAAGAAATAATATGTTCCCATCTATCTGAAATTAAAAGAGGAAATTAAACCAATGCTTTATTTAAGCTATTAAATGTATTTTGGAATTTAGATTGACAAGAAAATAGTTTGTTATGTTTTTAACCAATGATGATTTGTTTTTAATGTCATGCAATCATTTTTTTTTAATTGTATACACTAGCTTGCTACCTAGCTCAGATGTCATCTACTGCAGCACTCCCTCTCCTGTAAAACTAAACATCATAGGTACGTGCCAGTAGTGAATAGATGCTCTTCTTAGGGGTGGGTACTATACTTCAGTATAACAGAAGTAATAAAAGTAGTGCAAGTTTTAAGAAACCAAGCACAGGACATCTGTACTCAAGCTGCAAACATCTGACAGCTTTTCAAAAGTGTGCTTATTTGTTTCCTGGTCATTATCTTAAAAGTTTATGATTCATACAAGAGGAAGAGTAGGTGAAAACTGGCAAATAGATGGAGCAGAACAGCAGCCATTACTGAATTCTTTGTTTACAGTCAGGGGGTCAGTAAAAGGACTATTAATAGAGAAGAGATATGTTAGAGATGCTGTTCATCTGTGGCTTACAAGTGTATTGATTTCCTTTCAGAAAATATCTTGGATTGTTTACTAGAAGACTATGCTTATTCCTATAGATCAAAGTCTTATGGCATTTTTATATATGTGAGAGGTTATGTTACCATATACTTAAGCAAAGCAGTCTGTATTCTATGATGTTTGTGAGGAATTAGTTATCCTACGGATTTGTTTTACCTCATTAGTAAGCCAGTGATGTTTTCCACCTCTTATATTTGTCCTGGTGATAACATACAGATTAGCACAAAGCTCTAAACAGATGGACAGAAGTACCACTCAGCACTCCTATGGTCATTAAGTTGTACTCACCTTGTGAAGTCATATCTCTGCACATAATTATACACTGATGAGTGGAGTTGGGGCTTTGATAACTAAGGTGGCACTACAGAATCAATGTGCACCCTCTCTGTAGTATTTGTAGTTAACAAGCTACCATATTTTCTGGGATATTTTTCCATATGAAAAACAAAAAACACTGGACCATAGACTGGTTAGATAGAGTCAATGCTTCAAATTCAGCAACAATGAAAAAATACCCGACTATAAGAATGCTAAAAGTTTAATAAAACAACAAAGTTTTCGGGATGAATTCCTTTCTTCAGTGTTCATTCAAAGACAAAATCAATTAACAAGTTTAAATAATAAATTCAAAACAGGCACAAGACAGAGAACCCCCAACAAAACTTCAATTGCAATACAGCCTTAAAGTCACACAAACAAAAACATTAATGTTAATATCATATATCACACTATACCAATTAAAAACATATAAATAACACTAATAAATATATTTAAAAAATAAATAATTTCAACCTAATTTGTTTCTGTTTCAAAATGGGCTTTATGCTATCTGCAACATTCAAGGCAGTTGTAGGGTCTGCTTCTAACTGTAAATAAAATAAATAAATATAAAAACGTCACACTTCCACCAATGAGACCTATTGTCTCAGGCAGGGGGTGGGTGACAGAACCCATTTCTTTGCATATAGAAGACATATTAAAACCTTTTTTAAATAATGTTCAGATCAGAAAGAATGGTACCACAATAGATACCAGCATTTTTAAAAAAAGAGGTACAAGCTAATAAGTACCTGCATAGAAGAAGCATGCATCCTAATTGCACTTTTAAGGGTATTGTTAATAGTCAGCTAATGGGAGCTGGTAGTGTGACTACTAATATATAAGTATGTATTGGGCAGATGCAGACTGTATTGAGCGATTTTAAGATGAGAGGGTATGATGTTGCCATTGTAGAAGATTTAACCCAGCAGGTCTTTGGTGAAAGGCAAGGAGCTGAGACCTTATTTTATGCAAAATAATGGAGATGGATTAATAAGAAATACAATGGAAAGGGAATTCAATATACACTATGTAATGAATTACAGTAGAAAGGAATATCATCTCCAATAACTGAGAAATTATCCATGCATTACTAAAAGCTAATTACTTCATTGGAGATAGACCAAGTTTCACTGAAATTTGAAACAACAGCTTTGATTTAAAGAAATGAAGAATGTAGCAAACTGCAATATCAGTAAGAAACATGGTACCTTTCCTTGCTACAATTGCTCATGTTGTAAACTGATTTTGATAAATACTGAGTTTTTACATCCCACTACTGGTAGGAAATATAAGTTCAATAGATATGCTACCTGCAATACCATCTTCTTCTTGTTTCAGCTTTTCCCAGTTAGGGGTCACTACAGAGGATCACCTGTCCGCTCATGATTGGCAGTGGAGTTTTACGGCATTGAGTTGCCAGCCTGGCACTCAACCTTCCATGGAAGGCACACACACGCACGCACACACTCACACCTAGGGCCAATTTGGAGTATCCAATCCACCTACAGTATGTCTTTGGGATGTGAGAGAAAACCGGAGCACCCTGAGGAAACCCACGCAACCACAGGGAGGATGTGCAGACTCCACACAGAAGGCACTCCAGCCGAGGATCGAACCGGAGAGTCTCTTGCTGTTAAGTGGCAACACTAACCACTGCACCACCGCAGCCACCCACTACTTGCAATACCATTAATGTAGTCTATTTCGCTACAAATGTGCAAGGAAACCCAAGAACACATAATTGAACAAAAATCAAATGAACAAGAGTCCAACTAATAACCACACCAGAAGTGTGGAAGAAACAGCAATAGTCCAGATAAAACACCACAGATTTATTACAGACAGTTAAGCGCTTTCGTCCCCAAATGAGACTTCTTCCGAGCTGCCATTATTAAAACACAAACCATTTAAATACTTCTCAAACAAATCATATAAAATCCAATAAACCAATCAGTTTTGTAAAACAATAGTATAAGAGCAGATGCGTGTGACCCTGAATGATATATGGATTCATATTAGAACAAGAGTCCCATAATTTATTAGATATTAAATATATATTTACATATCTATTCTAAAAAAAACTACTAAACATATAAACTTTTTAAAGTGCTAATAGAGCAGGCTTCATTCAACCCAGGGGGCACTATTGCATTTAATTCAACTGCCAAATAAGTTCCCTAGCTAATAGGTGTTCTTCAATAATATAACCCCTTGGGTCTTTTTTTTATCTGTTCTAGAACTGTGAATTTAAATCTGTGACTAGGGTAGGCCTATATATGTCTGTACAAGGCATTAGTAGTTTTGGCTTTATTAATGATTGAACAGCAGTCCAATATAAGACGACATATCACTATTAATTCTCTTGCTAAACTTATATGAAACTGTGGTGCAGGACATATGTTTAACTTTAGAGTCATCCAGGTACCAGCTAAAATTATAAGAGGGGTGTTACTAATAATAGATTGGAAGTAGTAGATCTTATGGTTAGAAGCTGACCATAAACCTGGCTTGAATGTTGCAGTTAGCATAATGCCTGTTTTGAAACAGAAACAAATGCGGTTGAAATTATTTATTTTATTTAAAAATAGTATTTATTAGTGACATGTATATGTTTTGATTGTCATTGTATGATATGTGATACTAACATTAGTTTTTTTGTCTGTGACTTTATAGTTGTATTAGTTTAATTCCAATTGAAGTTTTTGGCATTTTTTGTGGCTGGTTTGAATGTATTCTTTCAACTTGTTCATTGATTTTGTCTTTGAATGAACACTGATGAAGGGAATTCATCCATAAAGCTTTGTTGTTTTATTAAACTTTTGGTGTTCTTGGAGTTCAATATTTGTTCTTTTCTTTGTTTTTTTCTATATTTTTCCATATGCTGTTTACTTGTCGATTTCTGCTCTTCAGTGTAACATATGTAGCATTTTCTAGCCATTCCTTCACTGTACTACTCTTTGTGTACCACCTTCTCAGGAAATTAAATCATTTGGCCCAGCCTCATGAGATGGAATTCCCCAAAGTTGTTACATCCTGGTACAGAATTCCTATTCCTTCCATTTGCCAAATTATTTGATATGCGCTCTTAATCTTGCCAAAAAGTACTATAAAAGTCATGACATCATTGTTCTTTCATGAAAACTTTGCTACGCTTAAAAAGGCCCCCTGGGTCATTAACCTAGTAACAGTCTATGACTCCATGACTCTATAAAGGTGAAGTCTGTTTTAGAATCTGAACAGCACATAATACCTTGAGTACACTTTGCATGATTAAAATTTAGTATGTTCTTTCACTGAAGAAAGAGTTAGCTGACAGAATAAATCAGAACAAGAAGTTACGTTGTCATTCATTTATTTAGACCGATTACAGTGTACATCATCGATACAAGCATTTTTATTAAGTATTCAAGTATATAACTGTCACTGCACTCATGACCTTTGCTGTTTGGGATCCCCACAATTCATAGCAATTTGTACAGCCCCCTTTAGTACTGTTTTTTTTTTCTCCCAAAAAAGTGACTAGTTATTTAGATAGACTTTTTAAGACCTTGATTTAAGGTACCTGGAGGTGTATAAAAGAAACAAAATAATTTTTATGGGATTTGAGCATAATGTGTATTAATTTTGAAACAGGAGGAGGAGTTGTACTTTTTTATATTAGATTTTTACTGCAAAATTCCATGGAAGTAGTTATTTGGTTTCTGCAAAATACCTCTGGATTTGAAACCTAGCACAGTGAAATGATAGTGATGTTACTTGATTTTATGTTGCATTATAGATTCTTTGATCTCATTGTAGAATGTTATTTGCGATTAATCAGTACAACTGTAGGCTCATCAGTAGCCATGTCTTATGCATGCACCTTTTTTGCATGTAATGAGAGAAGTTTACTTGATAATAATTTACTTAACAGTACCGTTTAGCTTTTGATGAGCGATGCATTAATGATCCCTTTATTTTATAGCAGGAAGGTTACAGAGAATGAACTGACTTCATGTCATTTATTATGGTAGAAATGTAGAGTTTTTACTGCTATTAATCTTATGTTGTGAAGAAGTCAACAATATTCTCATAGTCTGCAACATATATTTGAAAGACACTGAGCATTTTTAACTGAATCATCTAATTATGTATTCATACAGTGGTCATAAATATTTCCTCATTTATGCATGTGTGTGAATGCATTTTTATGCTAATGGCAAATCATTTGGACTTTGAGAGTATAATTACAGAGTGCCATTGGTTAGTACGTACAACAATGAAATGTCTGGTAAAATTACTAATGGAAAATCTGCATACCTCATATAGTAGCTCATACGCTTAAATTATACACCACCTATAGTTAGTGCTTGGATGTTCATCAAATGGCTTTGAGTGAAGGCATCTCTTGAAATCAAAATCCTTCCCAGGAGAGATTAACCAAAGCATGCAATGTACTTAAAGAAAGATACAATTCAGAAGTAATAAATCACTGAAGTATGCACACTGCAAATAAATGGTTAGCAATGTTTATCAGCAAGGATCAGCTACCAGTAACTGATTTAGGGTGTTGTGAAATATTTACTTTTTTCGTCCAACAGATGGATAAGCCAACAGAAAAAG